>NC_060956.1:4587899-4602899 GCF_910589235.1 Vespa crabro | reverse complement strand
AGAAAATGAGTCGAAATACGATGACAACAGTGACAACGGTTAAACTCATTACCATTTTTATGGTTGTTCTGCGTCGATGCTAACATCGAGATGCTTCTTCTTTTTCTTCTTCTTTTCTTTTTCTTCTTCTTCTACTTCATGGTATGAACAAAGAAAGGAGTTCTCTAGCCATGGAAGCGGACCTTAAGGTCAAGTACCCTAGACTTCCGGCGTGACTTGAGCACCACTCAAGTCTCACTGTCGCCGCTAAAACGTAGACTTGTATCTTTCTGATTCACCTCTCGTGATAACGATCTCTCTCTCTCTCTCTCTCTCTCTCTCTCTCTCTCTCTCTCTCTTTTTCTCTATCTCTCTCTCTCTCTCTCTCTTTCTTTCCTCATCCTCCTCTCGATTACCTTCTCTTTCCCTTTCTCTTTCTTCCTTACCTCCCTTTTCTTACCTCTACGGTAAGATCCTACTCCTTCCTATTTCACGCCTTTTTACACGCGAATTTAACCTCTTTGTTCTCCTTTTTTCTTCTACCTTTTCTTTTTTTCCTCTTTCTTTTTTTTTCTTTTTTTTTTTTCTTTTTTTTTTTTACTCGACCACCAAGACGGATTAATATTACCGTCGAAGTAATTTACTTCAAGGTTATTTATATTTAGAGAGAAAGAGAGAGGGATAGAGAGAGAGAGAGAGAGAGAGGGGGGGGGAGAATGAGAGATAAAAATGATTTCAGTCGCAGAAAATGAAGAAAGAAATGAAAAGGATAAAAATAAATATATAAATCATTTTTATTTCTTTAATTTTGAATTTAAAGTGATTTAAGATGATTTTAACCTTTTAAGACGATGATTTACATGTGAAATAAAACGTAATTTCAGTCGAATAAAAAGAAAAAAAAAAAAAAAAAAGAAATAAGAAATGTATAAATTATTCAGTTTTAATTTATCTAATTCTCGATTAATGTTATTTATTTCGACGTAATTTATTTTAAGGAATAAAAAATAACGCGTCAACCGAAGAAAAAAGAAAAAAAAAAGAGAAGAAAAAAATAAAGAGAGAGAGAGAGAAATTAAAAATTATATAAATTATTAATTTCAATAATTACAATTTTAAAATTGTACATAAAAATATCGTACGATTACATTAATCAATCTTAATGAGTCCAGTAATTAAAGTAATTGATGAAATAAATTTAAAAGTAAATGAATTAATGACAATGAGTAAAGTATCTGATTAAAAGTATATTCGAAAATGAAGAAATATTATTGAAGAAAAACAAATTTACACCTTACATAGACGAACGAAGATTTTTACCTTTGATCGCAAAAGAAGGTGAAGGTCTGTAAAAATCTTACGGATTTTTGTCTCTCTCTCTCTCTCTCTCTCTCTCTTTTTCTCTCTTTTCTTTTATTTTGTTTCTTCTTTTATTCGATGGACCGCTATATTGGTGGCGTTGAAAAACCAAAATAAATCGTATGGAAGCATGAAAGAGATGAGGAAGAAGAAGAAGAAGAAGAAGAAGAAATAGAAGAAGATGAGGAAGAGGAAGAGGTGAAAGAGGAGGGAAATGGCCGGTCGACGAACCCGTGGATTCTCGTGGCACGAAGAGTCCTTTTCGGTCCCACTTCGATATTTCCGACGACGGCGCCTGGCCCAACGTGACTCGATTGTCTCGCTTCTTTCATTCTTTCTTTCGTTCTTTCTTTCCTATTTTTTTTTCTTTTCTTTTCTTTTCTTTTCTTTTCTTTTCTTCTCTCTTTTTTTCTTCTTTTCTTTTTTTTTTCATCTTATTATTCTTTACCGCGAGAACGCGTTTGATCTTTTCAACGTGCGGATAATTACTACCTCCATCTTTCCTACCATTTTACCAACTTCTTCTTGAGAATTATTTAATAACCTAGACGACATCTCGATGATCATACTACGAAAATCTTCATTTAATTTTATCTCCTCGATCGAACCTTTTACTTCTTACGATATTCTTTATTTTTTTCATTTCATAATATTTCATTAAATAATAATAATTATTATTATTATTATTATTATTATTTTTTGTCGTTCTTTTTTTCTTTTTTTTTTTTAGCCATGTTTTTTTAAATGAAAAATAAAATTTCATTTTTTCCTTTTTTTTTCTTTTTCTTTCCTTTTCTTTTCTTTTTCATAACAATTATCTGTCAAGTCGATAATAAAAGTCGAAATATTACAAAATAATATTCGACATTTATTATCCCTTATAAACAAATTTTTGCTCGTATCTTTTGTAAACGCAAAGTGAAACGAAATTTTAGAAATATATATAAAACGTATCCAAATACGTTGGTATTGTGGAATTAAATTTTATAATAAAAAAAAAAAATTTGAATAATTCACATAAACTGTTTTTTTTTCTCTTTCTTTCTTCTATCAAAAGTCATATAAAAATAAGAATTGTTCAAGAATATCCTTTAAATTTTAATTTCATTAGATCAATCGATTTAAAAAAGAAAAATTTCAAAGAATCGAATTAATTTAGAGAAGAGAGAGAGAGAGAGAGAGAGAGAGAGAGAGAGAGAGAGAGAGAGAGAGAGAGAGAGTGAGGGGGAAGAGGATGCGGGAGAAAGAGAGAGAAAAAGAGAGAAAGAGAGAGAGAGACAGAGAAGGGAATGAGTATCTCGACGTGACTGACTCGAACGACAGCGAAGTCAAGTTCATGACTCTCTCATCATTGTCTCCGTGGTTGAATGATAATGATAATACAACCGATGATTCTTATTATTAGCGAAGAATTCTAGCGAACGATTCCGGTAGTAATAAGTCTGACGTTTCAACGTCACGACTACATTGCGTTCGAACGATTGCTTTTCTATTCAATCCATTTCCATTGCTCGAATTTCATTGCACGTTTAGAATCCGGCTTACGTGACTGTTAACTCGACGACAAACTGCTCGCGTTCCGCAAATTCCGTTTGAACTTATCCACCGTTAGATTTCATGCCTGACAAGTAGGAAAGATAACTTTTATATAAACTTATATATATATATATTTTTTTTTTATACTCTTTGACCATTCTTTTATTTTTACGAGTTTACAGGTAACTGGTTATGGATCAACGAGTAAAATTTTTTTGAATTTACATCAAAATTTTATAATCAAAATTTAAGATAGATCTTAGAGATTTTTTTTTTTTTTTTCATGGTTAAAAATAAAAATTATCATTGGTCTAAATCGATTAAGAATAAGATTGTAAATATAATAATTTTATAAATTTAATATATTTAAATATATAATTTATACACGTATATATATATATATATCGTATATATTTTTCATATAAATTAATATAACATATTTAATATAAAATATTTAATTTAAATATATGAGAAATTATAATTTTTCAATGGTTTATTATTTTACGATAAAAATTCAATAAATATTACTTGAAAGATATTTTTAATATGACCTTTATGATATTTAATATCGTTTAGATGAAATAGGGCAATATAGGAATAGGATGGAATTGGACATAACGAGAAAGGATAGTATGGAAAAATAATAAAAAAAAATCGAATAAGATCAAACAAAATCGAAAAGAAATTCAACAGCTTTAAATATAATAGAATAGGATCGGATAGGATCAAATAAAATCGGAAAAGATAGAATAGGATTGAATAAGACTAAAAAGGATAGAACAAAAATTGAATAGTATCGATTAAAATCAAATAAGATCTTGTTTGATTCTATTCGAATTTACTTAATTCTATTCTATATTTTTTTTCGATTCTATTTGAATCTATTTGAGTCTTATTCTATCATTTTTAATCTTATCAATTCTTTTCGATCCTATTCGATCTTATTCGCTTCTATCTAATTCCATCCTGTCGTGTCCTATCACATCTTATATCTCTATCTATCTTAAATTTTTTTTTTTTTCTAATCAATGTTAAACATTCTGAATTTGTAAGATAAAAACAATTTTAGGGTAAAACAATTTTTCAAACGAAAAACATTTATTTATTTATTTATTTATTTATCTTTGTTTTTGTTTTTCGTAAAATAAGATGTTACAAAAATTATAGATTTTTCTCTAAATAACTTAAGCTAAACTTGAGATAATGTTTAAAGTGACATTAGAAATAAATAATGCACATTTTTAAACAATTTTTACTTTTTAATAATGTACACAAATATCTCCGTTGTATTTACCATCCATAGATCGTGCGAAAATGGCGAATAATGGATCGCAAGCTACGACGATTTAATTGATCCTTCGATCCAGGCCTATACCGTTATATTAATTTTATAGAGAACGCTCGGTGTTCGCGACTAAGCGAATTAGCTTCGCATTAGCGCTTTCTGACCAACGTGAGATTAATGCTCGTCCTTCTAATTAATATCGAAGTAGAAATTACGCGTCCGCGCTTATCGTAAACCCTATAATTCATGATTTGTTTATGTGGATATTTTTAAGAAAAAAAATGCATAAAAAGAAAAACATACTACTTATTAAGTAAATAATATAGCGAGAATATAATTGCAAACATTTTTGCAAAATTTAATAAAAAAAAAATAAAAAATTTTAATTGCTCTATTCAACTACAAATTACATTTATTAATGTCTTGTAATTATGTAATTACACACACACACACGCGCGCGTGCGCGCGCACACACATATATATATATATACACTTATTAAAAAGTAATGAAAGTTAATGATTTTGATTGAATGAGATTATTTATAAAATTATTATTATTATTATTTTCTTTTTGTCGTTTACAGCAACCGCGACGATAGCGAGCACGGTGCAAATCGAGTGTGCGAGCGAATCGATAATCGTACATATTTCGACCGAGGGTAAAACCGATTTCCACGGTTTGGTTTATCCAAGGGGTTTGTCGAAAAATAGTTCCTGCCTGCAGGAATACAGGAGTCAACCCTCACCGATAACATACAATCTGCCTTTGAGATCCTGCAACACGATGCCTACCGAATTGGTGAGTTTCTTTTTGTTTTACATTATTTTCCTGTACGTCATACACGATACCATCTATTAGTTTATTTTATTAAAAAAACAAAAAAAAAACAAAAAAAAATCTTTTAATTTTATAATCTGTATGTTTATCTTCTTCCAAGTAATTTAACAAATAATACTAAAATAAATAGAAGATGATAGATATCTATAGAAAGAAATGAATTAAAAAAAAAAAAGAGAAAAAAGATAGAAAAAAAATAATTCGAAATTTTATAAATCCATTAGATTAATATTTCAATTAATTTATAAAAAATACAATGAGACAAGATATACGAAAATACGAAAAGTAAGACGCTTTACTATAAAAACACGTTTTTTTTTTTCCTTTCAAGAAATACCATAATCGTAATTATTTATACAATAATTCTACACTGGGCCCCTCCCCCTCCACCATCCACTCTCCCTCACCATGACAAGACAAATTTAATCAAATTTGTCTTGAGTTCAAACTTTATACAACGTAGGTATATATTTACTTACTTATTATCGAGTTATTAATAAACGTGAAAAAAGGAATATTGAAAAATATTAATTTTTGAAGATTTAATTGAAACGAAATTCAAGGTACGATGATACGTATGTACATACATAATATACACGGTACTTTGAGCTTGACAAAATTTAAACTCATACGACTTAGGCAAATATTTGCTTACTTATTATTCAAGTTATCTCTCATTGATTAAAGCGAGAAAAAGTATATATTCAAATAAGATATTAATTTTTGATGATTTAATTCAAACGAATTTTGAGATATAATACGTATGTGTATATATACGAATGAATATACACATAGGACTTTGAGCGTGACGAAGCTTAACGATCGTTCGTGCTTGTACATACTCGCTCGAGGCGACTTGAAAAAAGCTCGCCGAGGCGTGAATACACGCGTGAGTACATGCTGAGAGGAGACTCGATAGAGGTAAAAGAGAAGAAGAAGAAGAAGAAGAAGAAGAAGAGGAAGAAGAAGAAGAAGAAGAAGAGGAAGAAGAAGAAGAAGAAGACTAAGAAGAAGAAGAAGAAGAGATTGCGGAGAAGGACGAGTATAGTGGGAGAAGGACATGCCAAAGAGAAGGAAGTAGAAGAGAAGAAGAAGAAGAAGAAGAAGAAGAAGAAGAAGAAGAAGAAGAGGAGGAGGAGGATAGTGAAGGGTGGGGAAGAAGGGGTTGGGAGGGAAGAAGAAGAAGGAGGAGGAGGAGGAGAGCAAGTTCGTGTAACGAAGGAATCGTGTGTCGAGGCGAGAGATCGCTTCCTCGCCATACCATAACTGGACCGTTATGTGACCGGACTCGCAGCCTTCTTCTTACGAGGATCGCACGAGTAAGAGAATGAGAGAAAAAGAGAGAGAGAGAGAGAGAGAGAGAGAGAGAGAGAGAGAGTGAGAGGTGGGAGGCAGGAGGAGAAAGAGAGGGAGGGAAAGGGAAGATATAGATGCATATACACGTGTATATACATATGTAGAGGGTAAAATTCCCTCTTACACGAACAATTTCATATTTATTTATTTATTTATTTATTTATTTATTTAATCATTGAATTGATTATTATGTAGATAATATATAGAATCAATATTTATTAATTAATATTTATTATATATTTATGAATAATATTATTTAACAATGTGTTGTAATAAATGCAATGGTAATAGTGGTAATTGTTATAAATAAGTGTTATCTATTTAAATATTGATTATTGAAACTGTTGACATTATTTTATTGGAGAAATTAATATTTTATCTCTAAACACACACATACACACACACACACACACACATATATATATATATATAATTAAGTATTTACGTGGTTAGAAGCGAATATATAGTAAGTACTTATGTACTTAGAAGCAAATTTAGATTTTAAATGGTAAGATAGATATGTATGTACGATCGTAATTGTGATTGTATTATTGAGAAGAATCTCTGAGACACGTTCGATTCTTTTTTCTTTCTTTTTTTTTTTTTTTATTTATTTTATTTTGTCTGTTTTTTCCTTCTTATCTTCTTTTCTCTTCTCTTCCGTCTTTGTCTTTCTTCATACTGATTCTTATCTTTATACCAATCATCGGGATAAATCGTAAAAGGATAAAGGTGTGGAACGATTAAACGAAAAAAATATTGTCGATGACGAGAAAACGTTCGAGAGAAGAAATCGTCGGTTTGCGTCGATCGAAAAAGTTTATGACGATCCTCAGGCGATCGATAACCTTATGCGATCTATGATCTATGATACTGATGATAATTAGAATGGTTACGTTAGATAACGATTGAAATGTGAGTATCGTGGAACGGATGAATCGTTTGATTTTTCATTTTAGAAAAAGAAAAAAAAGCCAAAATTGTCACGTATTTATACAGAATCGATCAAAAATTAATAAGTGATATTGGAAATCGATTAGATATCTCTTTTTGTTTGCAATATTTTTTTAAGCCGATTATTTTTTTCGTTCGTATTGTGAAACTTGTGGAAGTCGTGAAACTTTTGGCCCATCCTGTATAAATATTGACGATAACTAGAAATTTCTTTTCGTTTGGTTTTGCTTGTTCAATTTTTTTTCTTCCTTTATTTGTTCTTTCTTTCTTTTTTTTTTTTTGTACGATCTTCCCCGACACTTATATTTTTATGCAAATTGCTTCGTTTAAAGTCCCGAGATGAAAGTAAAAAAGAAAGCGAATCGTGCGAATGGAAAAACATTGTCGGGCTTTTGAAATTTCTTTAATAAAAGGAATCGATAATGTTCATTCAAGAAATTTCATGGAAATATTATTTAAATTGACAAATTAAATTCTCCATAATTATATGTATATATATATCATTTCCTCCGATATTAATTGTTATTATGTAATTTTTATTATATACGCGTTTTATATAATCGTTTATATTATTTTATCTAACAATTATATAAAAAAATTCAATTAAGATTGGATTAACGAGGATCAAACGAATTTTTGATATATTCATTTGATAAGAAAAAAAAAAAAAAAAAAAATTATGAGCGATCGAATTTATCGTGTGATTTCTGATTAAAAATTTCGATAAAGTTTTTTAATAATTAAGAAAAGACTATAACTTTCAAAAAAAGACAACTTTCAAAAAAAAAAAAAAAAAAAACAAAAACGATCGTGTAAAATTTCATTAGAATCGATCGAAGTAATATGCAAAATATTGTTGATGATATTAATAAATTTATTTGATATGAAAAAAAAAAAAGAAAAAAGAAAACATAATTTTGAAAAAAGGACATTTAAACTTTAAAATATGCTAGTATACCGTAACGTCGAATATAGGCAATGAATCTTTTTTTCTTTTTCTCCTTTTTAATTTTCTGATAAAACTTTCAAATGTAATATACTCAAAAGAATAAATCGTAATAAAAAAGGAAGGAAAAATTGATGAGGGTTAGAAAATGAAGTTGATTTTTGTTTTTCAAACTTACCAAACGTATGCGTAAGCCCTTAATAACGTTTAAAATCGGTAGACAGAAAGAGCAAGGATAATTCAAGGGTTGCCATGGTTAAGGGCAAAGGGAACGATTTGTCCTGAAACATAGAAGGGACTCCGACGTTCGTGAGAGGTTACCTCGCACAGGGCGAGGGAAGTCTTTGACCTCTACGTCCACGGCCGATTCCTGGAGGTCGTCGTGGGCGTGCGATCGACCGTAGACGATGGACCGTGGGCAATTTTACAATTCCTTCTTAAGCAATCATTATATATTTCTTAACATTCGAAGGTGCCGCTTAAATGATCAATTTAAAAAAAAAAAAAAAAGAAAAGAAAAAAAAAATCACCGCGAATGAATCTGTCGAAATCTTTTATTTTTCGAAAGAAGAAAAGTAAAATTTTTTAATTTGTTCTTCGTTAAAAGATATTCACAACAATAGCAACAGCAACAACAACAACAAGAACAATAAAAAAAAAAAAAAAATACAATCAATCCAGTTAATGTTCAATTTAAAAAGAAAAAAGAAAAAAGTAGAAGATATTTTTTATTAGATAATGAATCGTTAAAAGATATATTATAAATATAATAATAGTTGATAAGATACGTATGTAAATAATATTAAGTATAACATTCACGAAATAATAATAATAAATAAATAAATAAATAAAAAAAGAAAAGATTCTCAATCGAGACATTAATGATAAAAGAGATGCAAATCATGCAATCGAAAATAATACTACGATAATACTAAAATTATTACTATAAAAATAATAAAGAAACGATATATAAATCTAGAAAGAGAGAAGGAAAGAGACAGAAAGAGAGAGAAAGAAAGAGAGAAAGAGTGAGAAAATTGAGTCGAAGAAATAAGGAGAGAAAGAGAGAGAGAGAGAGAGAGAGAGAGAGAGAGAGAGAGAGAAAAGGAGAATGATTTTCTCGATCCATGAGATTAACATAAATTGCATTCGTCGTGTTTGGAATAGCTAAACCGTGGATTAGTTCAAGGTACGTCCCAACTTAAGTAGTAGCATCCAAATATGGTGCTTTTGAGTAACCATCCCTTGCACTTACGTAACTTACTACTCTCCTCGAGTGTGACTTTTCACGTGTGTATGCGTTTACATAGACATAGATCACACGTTGTCCGATAATAAATACTTACGTAAGTTTAGGTAATCACTTTGTCTATGGACTCGCACGAAATATTTTCTTTTTCCATTCTTTTTTTTTTATGATTACAATTCTTCATTCATTTGAAATATTTTCCATGCGATCATTTACGATTTATAATAGATCATTCGTATAAAAATTTATTCGAACAGATGATCTGAATTGACATTTAAATAAATTTTTTATTTATTTATTTATTTATTTATTTATTTATTTTTTTTTTTTTTTTTTAATTTACAATATTTAAATGATTGGAAAAAAAAGTTCATAAGTGATTTTGAAAATAAATTACTCCGATTGTAATAATTATTCTATAAGCCTAATTCGTAATTATAAAAATAAAATTCATCTATAAAATATCTCGAGAAAGAATATATAAGAATATATATATATATATACATACATATACATATATATATATATATATATATATATTCAAATAAATTTAAAAAAAAAAGTGACGAAAAGAAGAATTTAATTTATCGCGAATTGATCATTTTTGTCGTTGAACAAAACTAAAGGAGTTAAAAGAAAATGATTCTTGATGGATCTAACAAGACACCAACATTTCAATCTTCACGACAGTCAACCGTTCGTTCTTCTCTCTTTCTACTTTTTATTTTTTTCTCTTTTTTTTTTTTTTTCTTTTTTTCTTTTTTTCTTCTACGACCTACTGGAAAGGCGTGTGTCTTCGTCGTCTTCGTTGTCGTCGTTGTCGTTGTCGTCATTGGCGAGCACCTTCACCAAGTGTTTCGTAAGGCGGCACCTCATTTGTCTCACACTGAATCTTACGCTTGAATATCCAGTTAACGGTGCAAATAAGTTCGTGCTTCTCTTACTTCTTACATACATTTTATATACCTGTTATTAATGGTATCGCGTATAATAGACGAGAGTTCATAATAATACTTATATGTTTTCTTAACTTTTCTCACATTTCTATCTTTCACGTGCATAGAAAATATATCGCAAAGGAATTCGTAGAAAAGAAAGGAAAATGAAAAGAAAAGAAATAATAATAATAATAATAATAATAATAATAATAATAATAATGCTATGCCAAATAATATATGATTCATATATTTTTCTATGATTCATATATTTTTTTTTTTTTTTTTTTTTTTTTTTTTTTTTTTTTTTTAATGTAATTTAGTAAAAAAAAAAAAATAGCTTGTTGGACATATCGTATGTTAATTATTGCAAATGAATCATAGAAATCAATGTGCAAAGTAAAAAAAAAAAAAAAATGAAGTATAAAAAAAAAGTGAAATTTAAATGAATTAGTAAAAAAAAAAAGTGAAATAAAAAGTAAAATAAAAACAATGCTAATAATAGATAATAATAGTAATAATAATAATAATATTGATTATAAATATTTTAAATTAAATATATGAAATAATTTATGTCAATGTCATATATAAAACAAAAAATTAACATGCAAATATATATATTACATGTAATATTTTTGTTTATATGTAATCATATTCATAATTTTTATTTAATAATTAATGCAAGCGATCTAACATACGCGATTATTAACTTTGAATTAAATTACATAAACAGAGTTACTAAAAACAAACAAACGAAAAAAGTGCGAAAATGTAGAAATTTTCTCTTCAAAAAAAGAAAAAAAAAAAAGAAAGAAAGAAAGAAAAAAAAAACACACAATTACATTCTCTAATTTTAAATACGTATCGTCACAATGTGTTCTATTTTTTGACGCTAGTTTCACTCACCAACCAATAATTATTTTATAACAAATTGTCTCATCGTTACGAGAGCGCGTCTTTTAAATTATAGGCTCGTATAACACGTATGAAAAATTCACGGAGGCTTTCTCCGAAGCGAACGTCCTTGAATTTTAGATCCTTTCCACATTTTTTTTTCCATTGCCATAGTGTTAAATCAACGAAGAAAAACGTTCGAATGTTTTACGATCGGCTACGGCTTTCTAATTGTCACTGTCTATTATTAACTTTTTCCTTCTCTTTTTTCTTTTTTTTTTTTTTTGTTATTTCTTTTCTTTTCTTTTCTCTTTTTTTTTTTTGTCTTCTTTTTCTTCTTTACTTATCTTCGGTTCTCCTTCGTTTGCAGAAACAATTCGTTGAACGAAGAAATGTCCTTAAAATAAGGATATTGTGTGTGGGTTTGCTGAATATATCTTATGGACAGTGACGTTAGCTTTGCCCACGCTTCGATCGTAAAAGTAAAAGTCGCTGTTCAATTCTCTATCATAAGTTTATATACTGCGTTCATACATATATATATATATATATATATATATGTGTGTGTGTGTGTATGTGTGTGTGTGTGTATATTTATATCTGTAAATGTATATGCAAGATCATCAAAATGAATACAGGATGGTACAATAAACGACAATAAATTTGATGATAAAACTTTCCAAGGTTACGTTCCAAGAGTATCGTAATATCTTTAAGAACTTGTCCCATCTTGTGATCTCTTTCGTATCTTTAATAAAATAAGAAAATACGAAAGAAAATCCTTCGAATGACTTTTTCTTTTTTCATATAATCATTTTATCATTTGATCGAGTTTAATTGTAATGAGACAATTAAAATTCTATTGCGAAGTAAAGTGTATATATACTCATATAAAATATACTCATACATAAATATAAGTATATTATAGATATGTGGGCATATATATAGGTGTGTATATGTATATAGACGTGTGGGTATGTATATAGGTGTGTACATATATATATATATACATACATACATAAATATATACTATAGGTGCGTGTATATCTATATATATATATATATATATATATATATATATATACATATAAATATATATAAATGTGTGGGTGTGTATATAGGCATGTATGTGTATATTTTTATACGTATACATATGGAGCTTGTTTCATTCAAAATTAATTCGACAGAGCATGTCCATTTAGTTGCTTCACTTTCTCCAATTTCATATGATTGAGGTCGATGAATTTGCGTCACCTTATAGAGACAAACAAGAATTACATTCATGTTCATTGGTGTTCGTAACATCTGAGAGAATGACGTTATTGATCGATAATAAAAGGAGAGATACACACAGGCGTGCACATACACAGAAAGAGAAAGAGAGACAGAGAGAGAGATAGGGTGAGAGGGAGAGAGAGAGAGAGAGAGAGAGAGAGAGAGAGAAAGGTGACTTTCACTTCATTTTCGAAAAGATAGGACCAAACTATAATAATTCGTGAATTATCGCAAAAGTTTCTTTTCTCTCATGAAAAAAACATGATTTCTAGTAAACTTTCATTAAATGAAAACGAAATGTTTACTTTTTAATCATAAAATATATACAGGCTGGATCAATCGTTTCTAATTGATGGAAAGATTTTTTTTTTCGATCTCGAATACGTACGATAAATTATTAAATATACAATTTTATTTGATTTTTCTCCTCGGAAGAAATAAGAAAATAAACAAGTAAATAAATAAATGAAAAAAAGAAAAGAGAACAAGCTTTGTTTTTCCAAATTTTTTTAGTTTTATTAAAGAAAAACAAAAGAATTCTATAATTATTAAACAATCGTATTTCTTCGACAAATTTTATTTTTCTTCCGTGAATCTCTTATTTCTTTTTTCTTTTTCCTTTTTTTTCTTTCTTTCTTTCTTTTTTTTTTTTTTTTTTTTTTTAATTATCGTAAATTATCAACAGCAGAAAAAGATAGTTTATAAGGAATATTTACATGTATTTTGAACATTTCAATGTCTACGATGTTTCTTTTTAAGAATTATTAATAGAAACCATTTAACCGTTAGACATTCGTAAAGAACAAAATTATTTCTATTTCTTGGTTACTTATCTGGGTGCACGGTAAATAACTAGTGATAAATAACTTTTGAATCGTACGATAGATCTCAAGCCGCGAAAGGAGAGTTCGCAGCGAGTGGTCAGACGAGTTCGACATATTCAAATAGCGCATCTGTTGCGCAGCACCGAACCGCCTCCTTAGCTAGTACGTAGCAGCAATAACATCTGCCGTTCTTCGTTCTTCATTTTTACACTTATGAATCTTCTTGATCCTCTTCTACCTATCATCTTCATCCTTGTCGATCTTTCAAGGATCTACGTTGAAAAAAGAAAAAAAAAAAAGAAAAAGATGCAAAAAAGAAAAATCTACGTTGGACGAGAAAAGGAATGGAAAAAGAAAATAAACAACATGAAAAAGAAAAAAAAGAAGAAAAGAATACAAGAAAATACAAATCACGTAGACATAGGAGACAACGTAGGCTTTCAATTAACTAATTAACCCAACGCCGTGTACATTAATTATTTAAGAAAGTAACGTCGAAGTATTTTCACTGTACTTTTACTTCGTTTAAAAATCAAAAGCTGTAATTTGTATTTCTTTATTTTCTATTACAATGTGTTTACGCGTCGACAATGACAAAAATGATTACTACGAAAATTGATCTATAATATTAATCTCTTTTTGATCATCATGTATTATTCGAATAGAATATACTTATCTTTCTGTCTTGAGTAAATTTTTGATATCGTATAAAAATTTCTTTTTTTTTTTTTTTTTTTTTCTCTCAAACAAAACAAATACAATTAATTTAAATTATTTTCCTGGATAAAAAGAAAAGAAAAAATAAAAAATAAATTAAAAAAAAAATTACAACGAATAAGAAGAAACAATATATATATATATATATATATTTATTTAATAGATGTATAATATATATTATACATACATTATAATATGGTTTTATATATATATATATATATATATATATCACATTTTATAAATATAATATATTATAAATATGATATTATAAATATAACATTATAAATATATTACAAATATATATAATAATATAAATAAAATATTATAAATCTTCAATATATTTTATATATATATAAATATTAGATATATATAATATTTATTATATGTTATTATATATATACTTTTCAATCTCCTATATATATATATATATATATATATATATATATATATATATATATATATATATCGAAAATTGAAAAGTCTGCAAGATTATTGGTACTTGTTTAATTGCTTCATAAGGGATCCTTTAATAACGTTCCGCTTCACTTGGTAACTTGGGTTGTACAATTCCATAAACGATTTATCAAGAGGGTACACTCTTCGTGTTGTCAATAAATCTATGAACGATACATTTCTATGTATGTTATCGTCGTCGTTGTCGTCGTCGTCGTCGTCGTCGTCGTCGTCGTCGTCGTCGTCGTCGTCGTCGTTGTCTTCGTCTTCGTCGTCGTCTACGTAGGCAGCTATTCTCGGCTAAGGATCGTAAAACGAATCGCCCTATGAAATTATTACAAGTTCCCCTATCTGCCCTGCCTTCTCTTCCACAGAAACATATTAAAAGAGATAGAAAAAA
>NC_060956.1:4522899-4582899 GCF_910589235.1 Vespa crabro | reverse complement strand
TGTTTATCATCGTCGCATGAAATTTGTTATATAACCTAAGATAATATTATATAATCGTTCGACTCCTACGATAGTTACGATAATTTTATTTTTCTTTTCATTTTCAATTTCATTTCTTCTTCTTCTTCTTCTTCTTCTTCTTCTTTTTCATTTTTCTCGTTATCATTTCCAATAATATGTGTTAAATTTGAGTCGAATTAATTGAATGTTTTTTTTTTTTTTTTTTTTTATCATAGTTCAATTTTTATTTTGACAAAATATTTCTAAAGTAAGATTGAGAAATTTAAATAGATCGTACGATGGATCGATCAATCGATCGTGTTAATCTCAGAATAAAATCCTTAGGATATTCCTTTTAATCGGTCGATCAATGTTATTGGGTAGCTCCCTCGTCCAATCGTAGAATCGATCTGTAGTTAAGTAAAAGGCTAATTGGAAGCAAGGGGTAATAATACTCTGTTTAACCATTGCCAGTTATCGATGTAGTTCATCTCGAGTCGTACTTACGTATCCTACGTATGTATTCTACGTATGTATAATATATAACTTACGTGTATGTATGATTGGACAACACAGAGAAGATTATCGTTTTATCGTAGATCCGGATCTATCTACCCTTTCCCCTCATTCTTATACAACGAAACCTTGTTCCCCCTTTCCGTCCTTTCTAACCAAGGGATCTAACACAAATGAAAGGGGAAGTTTCTCTAAGGGCTAACGTGTGATTAGCATTAGAAATCGTGCCGAGTCCAACGATTAAGTTATACCAAAGGTATACGATTTACGTTCGATTCTCCAACCTTCTCTTATTCTTCTCTCCTCCTTCTTCTTCTTCTTCTACTACTTCTCCTTCTTTTTCTTCTTATTTAGCTCAAAGAAGGGAGGTGGAGTTGCTCGAATCCTGCCAGAGGAAATATATAGCAGGAAGGAGAAGACTCGATGGCAAGATTCTAGCCTGCGATTATTCAATAGCCATGAGCCCCGAAGCTTTCCTCCACCATATATATATATATATATATATATATATATATATATATATATATATATATATATATATATATATATACCAACTATTTCGCTTTCCGTTTCACGACGCCTATATCACATAAAGAAGAGACGTTCAATCTCGTAAGCAAATCCTTGGCTTCTAGCGTGTTCTGCAAGATGTAAGAGACGTAAGAAGGAGCTACCAAGTGAGTCTGAATCAGAAGTTAGCCGCAACAACAGCAATAGCAATAGCAACGGCAACAACACCAATAGCAGCAGCAGCAGCAACAGCAGCAGCAGCACCAGCAGCGTCTCGTAAAAGATTCAAGGTGGAAACATCCTTTTAAACGTCCTCTCTTTACAAGCAGAATTTTCAACAGGCTTTTTATTCAATCCTTTTTCCACTTGTCCCGAAACAAATTCCTCTGAGGGAGGATTAAATAAATCGATTCGATTAGTCATCGGTAGGGGGGTAAGAAGAAGAAAGAGACAAAAAAAGAGGAAATGCTACTTAAGAGATTAAAGGTAGGTCGAGTCTCTTCGTAAAGGACGATTCCTTTGTGGCAGTCCATTTAATGTAGCCGTTATTAATGTTTTTTGTTTCTCTCTCTCTCTCTCTCTCTCTCTCTCTCTCTCTCTCTCTCTCTCTCTCTCTCTCTGTCTGTTTCTGTCTCTTTTTTTCTTATATGGACATGAGAATTTAACTGGATAAAATAAGCGTTTAAATGTGAAGTAACTTATACGAAATGATCGTCGAGGAAGTTGAAGGCATCCGGAAATCATTGAAGCTCGGTGGACGATTAGCGAGGAAATTACGAGCGTGCGAAAGTCTTGAACGTTTTTAACATTTTTTTCATCTTCCCCTATGAACTTCGTCGACCTTTTCCGTTATAACGAGCCAAGGTATCTGACTTCCAGTTGATATCCCATAACGAACAATAATTGCGGAAACACTTTAAAAGGTTCTTGAAATTCTTCCTTTTTTTTTTCCTTTTTTTCTCTTTTTTCTCCCTTTTTTTTTTTCTTTTTTTTTTCCTCCTTTTTTTCTCAGCTCTATCATGAGATCGTTTATATTTAATGATGTTACTGAGGGGGAAAAAACAAAAGCAAAAAAAAAAAAAAAGAAAAGAAACGTTTCGTTAGGGATCTAATCAGATCGATTAGAATATTTTCTTTGTCCTTTCTTTATTTTCTTTTTTTTTTTTTTTTTTTTTTTTTTATTTATAATAAGAATATTCAGAGATATGAAAATTTCTCGACATTGGCATTTAATGAAACGAAGAAGATTTGTAAAAAAAAAACGTGCGCACGCGCACACACACACACACACACACACAAAGGAAGAAAAAACGAGAGGGGGAAAAAGTGGTCGTGAAATCGAAATATATGGAAAATCATCAGAGGCAAATAGGTGCAGTAAAAATATCAAGGTCGTTGAAGGAGAAAGAGAGGGAGGGAAGGAGATAGAGAGAGAGAAAGAGAGAGAGAGAGAGAGAGAGAGAGAGAGAGAGAGAGAGAGAGAGAGAGAGAGAGAAGGAAGGACAAGAGGAAGTTGAAGAGCTTTATGGAGAAGATGGTTGAAGGAGAGTTTAATGGCTGATTAAATTGATTTAACTCGCTATAAAGATGTAGTGCGAGTGCGAGAGAGCGAGAAAGAAAGAGAGAGCGAGAGAGAGCGAGAGAGAGAGAGAGAGAGGGAGGGGAGAGAGAAATTTAAAAAAAAAAAAGATCAAATAATTATCATCGGCCATGACAGTCGATAAAATGGTCTTATTGAATGAACGTAAGAATTTAATAATTATTAATCGATTGCAATGGCAATCGATTGTGAATGTATGTAGTCACGATACGGTCATCAATGTCGTATCAAAGTAGAAGAGAAATAAAGAAAAAAAAAAAAAGAAAAAAACTATAGCGCATATTTTTGCGACCGATGAATTCACGTTAAAGTATACGGATAAATTGGAAAATGATTATGACGATGATGAACAAAGAAATATAAGAAGAAGAAAGATGGAGAAAATAAGGATGAAAAAGAAATAGAAGAACGTAAAATTCTCTCGGGAGCAAGAACGCAAGCGCAAATCTGGTCGAACGAGTCCGAATGCCAGAACGACTTGGCTTCGTAGATATGTATTTATGTTAGGTACACACATCGATAGAATGGATCGTCGCAAGGACCAGGAATGCGGTTTTACCTGATAGAACGTTTCGTTTCTATCGCTGATGTAAATTTCGTGTCATCCATGGACGATCCTTTTAAGGCGTTAACGAATGTTTAAATGTTGAGAGAGTCTTTCAACGAAAAAAAAAAAAAAAAAAGAAAAAAAAGAAAAAAAAATAAAGAAAAGAGGAAAAAGAAACAAAAAAAAAACAAAAAAGTAAAACAAACGTTTACCTTTTAACGAACCTAAATAAATATCGTAGGTGAAAAAAATGAGAAAAAAAAAGAAAAAGAAAAAGATAAAGAAAACTTGAAGAAGAAGATTTATTTGCCAAAGAAATTACGATCTTTCAACTAGGTACTTCATTTTTCTCACTCTCTCTCTCTCTCTCTCTCTCTCCAGATCTCTAGATCTCTAGATCTCTTTCGAAAGAGGATAATACATACTCTTCAAAATTATTATGTATAATAATAATAATAATAATAATAATAATAATAATAATAATAATAATAATAATAATAATAATAATAATAATAATAATGATAATAATGATAATAATAATAATGACAATAATTCAAAATAAGTTAAAATTGTTTGAAAAATAGAAAAAAAAAAAAAGAAAAAAGGGATGTGTAAACAAAAATAAACCAAAATAATATCGCACGTCAGATAGTTCAATTGTCATAACACCTAAATTGTTTATACAATATATTTGAACAAATCTTGGACTAAGTACGGATATACGCAAACGTATAGCAAAAGAAAAAAAAAGCATGTACGATAATTCGATCATTTCTCAAGAAAAAAATAATATAGACTTCAGACCATATGAAAATTGATTCATGCCCATTTCATATCATCCGTGATTAAGACAAAAAAGAAAAGCAATGACGATGATGATAATGATTAATATTAAAAAAAAAAAAAAACAAAAAGAAAAAGAAAAAAGAAAAAAAAATAATAATAATAACAACGAAAGGAAAAGACGAAGATTTTATAATTACAATGCGAAATATCCTACACGTGATATTTATTTCATTTATTCCCATTCTTATTATTCTCATTATTATATTTTACAAAATCACAAGGGATAAATAAATAAATAAATAGATAGATAGATAGATGAATAGATAACAAAGTGCACATTATACAAGTTCTCGTTTCATGGAATTAGTTTTAAGTATCCCCCATTCCGGAGATCCTTAAATATCACGTTGGGTAAGAAAAAGTGGCTCTCTTAGTAAGCCGTGAGGAGAATGGAATAAGAAATAGGATGGGAAGGGAAAAGAAAGAAGCCTAATCCAATGGTCCGTCCTACACAGCCAGCCAGACAGACAAACACACACACACACACACTACACACTACACACTATACGTCTATGCTTACACACACTTATAGACCATAAAAGCATGAGGGAGAAAGGAAGAAAGAAAGAAAAAGAGTACGAAACTCGATTTCTCTTGAAAAGAAGACTCTCCTACGTTTGTCCTTCAAGGACAACAGAGAAGAGAGTAAGGAAAAAAAAAAAAAATGGGTACGTTTCTCGTTCGAATGGTATCCACTACTTTGAAATGGCGAATTTTTGATTACTTTCGATGGCTATCAAAACGCCTACGTTCTTTTGCTTTTTTTTCTTTTTCTTTTTCTTTTTTTTTTTTTTGTTCTCTTCGTCGACAATCCCCTCAGTCTCTTTTATTTCCGGACGAACGATTTCGACTTCTCGTCACCGATCGATATATTAGAAATAACAAATTCGATTTTTTCGTTTTCGTAATTTTTGCCACAAGGACTTATCCTTGCGCCCACAAGCATTGAACAATCACTTTGCTTTTTCGAATGACTCACCTGAATGAGAGAGAGAACAATTTCGAAAGAGTTTAGTTCTCGCGAAAGATCGGTGATATCACCGACGAGATATATAAAAGTTATTGTCGAAATTTAACGAGCCATTTTTGTCCGATCTTTTTTTTGCTCCCATTCCCTCCCTCCCTCCCTCTCTCTCTGTCTCTCTCTCTCTCTCTCTCTCTCTATCTTTCTCTCTCGTTGCTCCGTTTTCCTTTTTCTTCTTTTTTTTTTTCTTTTTTTTTTTCCTTCTTCGTCGTCGATAAAAAAGAAGAAAAAGAAATTTCACTGAAAAAATTAGCATGCTTGATTAATATCTCTTTCTTTTTTTCTTGTTTTTTATTCTTATTTTTTTTTTTTATTATTATTATTTATTTATTTATTTATTATAATTTAAAAATGCGAAATGGTAAAATAATATTTATATATTAATACGAGATTATAGATAAAAAAAAAAATGTAGATTATATAAGAAATAGATTAAATAAAAATATGATTGCGTAAGCAATTATATGAAATACGATTTGGATTGTACTCTCGTTTTATTACATAGCATTTTCTCGATACACATTGCAATGTCGCGCATAATCATCGTACAGATGTCACATCGTAGAAAAGTTGTCTTATCATCTATCTATGAATGCAACACATACGCTCGTTTCTTTTTCTTTCTTTTTATCTTCTTCTTCTTCTTCTTCTTCTTCTTCTTCTTCTTTTTTCTTTTATTTTTTTTTTTCCATTCCATTGTAACGCACATTGCGCGACACTTTTGAATTACATTGACATAGTTCCTCGTCTCTCGAAAAGCTAAATACCTTACGTCACATCTTCACGCAACGTAGATAATTGAAAAAAGAAAAGTAATAAAAAGATAAATCAGAAAAAAAGAACAGGAAAAAGGATTCCAACGTCCAGACGTCAGAAATGTAATAAGAGGAATTTACGAAAGAAATAATAGAAAAAAAAGGAAAGAGAGAGAGAAAAAAAATGAAAAGAAAAGAAAAAAAAGAAAAGATGAATCTTCTTACGTCTACGAAATAAAAGTTTCCGTATGACCTTGGAAAGTATTAAAATTTATTTGAGAGATGACGATTCGAGTGGTCTCTCGATTTTAATGGTCCACGCAGCATCCCTCACGGGCATCGTTTTATGGGGATAGGTGTAGCCAAAAGGAAGAAAAAGAAGAAGAAGAAGAAGAAGAAGAAAAAAAAAAAAAGAAAAAGAAGAAGAAGAGGAGGAGGATGAAGAGGAAGAAGAAGAGGAGGAGGATAAGGATGAGGAGGAGGAACATGCAACACACTCACGCGTTTCCATTCTCGGCTCACTGCTATTTTTAGCGATGTTTGCACACCTCCAACGATGGAATTCTCTCTCTTTTTTTCTTTCTCCTCTCTCTCTCTCTCTCTCTCTCTCTCTCACTCACTCTTTCTCTCTTTCTCTCTTTTCTCGACGTACCAAAAGTTCTGAGAAATTTCAAAAAGAAAATCAACTTATAGCCATCGCGTAATACCCATAAGGATTAGAGAGAAATGGAGAAAGAGAGAAAGAGAAAGAAAAGATCCTGGCAAAGAACCGGTATGTGCAATGAATAGCAAATATCCTCTTCTCATCCTTAGCTTCATCTTCAATCTCGACATTAGGTAGATTTGCAGTTTGACCTTAGGGTTTACGATTGCCTATCATAACGGCTGTGAACTTGGTGATACCTGCTAATTGCTTATCCACGTTCATATGATTAATTAAAAAATTATTTGGAATATTCTTTCTTTTTCTTTCCTCTTGAAAAAGAAAAAGATCGAACGTATAAATAAATAAATAAATAATTATTTATCGTATCGTAAATATGAAAAATTTATGTATATATGTATATATATATATATATATATATATATATATATATATATATATATATATATATAAAACACATTGGGCTAATCATTTCGATCAATTATGGAGAATGAATGTTGATTTCGAAATGAATCATGAATAGGATAGGATACAATTTAAGGATTTTTATAACTTCGTATTTGAGACGTCGTACGATTGATTTTTAACATATAAATCAAGATTAACGTCATTATGTGTATGTGATTAAATTGTGAAGCTTAAATTGAAAAGAATCATTATATATATATATATATATATATATATAGCTTCACACAGATCATTCGGTCGTCCTTTTATAGTCGCATCGCTATGCACATTAAAGCAAGCATTGTACCATTGCATCATTTGAGATCTCAAGTTTAATCGTCAGAATGATCTCGAGTGCAGGAAGCTGCGCGAACATTCTAATTACATTCTCTTAGTCCAACCAATAATGAAATTGTTGCGTATCGAATCGATTTACCTATATCTCCATCTCTATTTCTGTCTCTCTCTCCCTCTTTTCTCTTTCTCTTGGAAATGATCATCTTCAGTAATTTGCCTTTTCTAAGAAGTCTTACATTACTACTGTGTAGGCTATCAAAAGTGATCTAGCGGAACGGGAACCTTCTTCGGGATTTTCGCATTCCGCATTGAGAGTTCGAGAACTCGACGAAGGTCATTTCCATGAAACTCCAACTGGACCTACTATTATTATTACTACTACTACTACTACTATATAATAGTAATAGTAATACTAATACTACTACTACTACTATTATTACTACTAGGATTTATCGTAAGGGTAAGGAAGAGAAAAGAGATATACATGTAAAATGCAACGAGTAAGGGAGTCCCTTGAATCCACATACACTCGAGGTTTGCCCTAGCTGCAGGGCACTTTGTGTACTTATTACGATACATCTCGTGCAAGCCGAAGAAGCATTTCTCGGGTTCGACGTCCGGTCAGTTCAAGTACCGACTGTGTGAGCTCTTGCAGCTGCAGTAACAACGTCAGCAGAAGCAGCAACAGCAACAGAAGGAACAGGAGCAAGAGCAGGAGCAGGAGCAGGAGCAGAAACAGTCGTTGGAGACCCTCTCATCTATTTTCTCTACCAGTCTACTCGTACCACTCAGAGACTCGTCCAAGAGACTATCTTTCTGATCCCTTCATGATCTTGATACTATGATTAAACCCCAGCCATCCATGTCGTCGTCGTCGTCGTTGTCGTTGTTGCCGTCGTCGTCGTCGTCGTCGTCTTCTTCTTCTTCTTCGTCCTCTTCTTCTTCTTCTTCTTCTTCTTCGTCCTCTTCGTCATCTTCTACGTCGTCGTTGAACGTGTCCAATGAGATAGCGATGACGTTTACGATGTTAGTGTTTTTCCAACGGTGACATTAAATTACCTTGAGTATTCAATTTAAATAAAATCAAACAAGAAAAGAAAAAAACGATGATACATAGAGAAATATTGATAAAAAAAGGAAAAAAAAGAAAGAAAAGAAAAGAAAAAAAAAAGAAGGATAAACTAACATCCAGTCGGATGTTGTTGGAGAATGTTTTTCCTGAAATTCTTATACCACGTCGGATGTATTCTTCCAAGAAAGCCAACGAAGAACACGTCGAAGGCATACATACACTAGGGGAAGTCCGGGAATACATTAATAACAATAATTAAGGGGCGGCACTGATGAGTCAGCTCGCGGTCCATTTACATGTACACTCTTGCCTACCGTGTATCCACCTTCGTGGAAGGGACGTCCAGGGCGGTCATAATGGATATGTAAAGGGCCTAAAGGCTATAGCAAGAACCAGTACTTAACGAAGGGTCATCTAGCACGATCCACCTTCAGGTCGAAAACATTCACCTTGGTATACTTCGCGCTTACTCTGAGATATACCAAAGAATTTCTCAGAAATTCTTGATTAAAAAGAGAAAGAGAAATATATATATATATATATATATATATATAGAGAGAGAGAGAGAGAGAGGGGGAAAGAGAGAATATATGAATATCTCCCGCAAGATTGAATTTCTCGATCAATAACGATCGATTCTCAGGGCGATTTAAACTATCTTTTTCTTATTTTCCTTTTCCTTCTTTTTGAGGAAAACGAACATAAGGGTGAAGAAGAAGAAGAAAGAAAAAAAAAAAAAAGAAAGAAAGACAGACAGATCCCATGGTGGGTGGATAGTCAAACGATAGTCGAGAAAATCAATGCAATATCTTTTGCTGTACGTGACTCGCAAAGAAACGAATACCGCAAATACTTTGCGGTCCGATAACTGCTCATCCATCGGCTATGGAATTCGACTCTCGGCCACTTTTATTACCTTCGTTCTAACCGCGTTGAAACTCTTCCGATAAACAACAACGCATTGAGCTCATCTCTAAAATAATCGATATGATGCTATAATAAATTTTCTTTTTCTCTCTTTTATCTTTTTTATCGTTTGGTTTCTTTTCCTTCTCTCTTTTCTTTTCTTTTTTTTTTTTTCTTTTTCTTTTTTTTTTCTTTTCTCGAGATTAATAGCGCGAACGTGTTTCGGTATCTAAGAGAAAGAAAGAGAAAGAGAAAGAGAAAGAGAAATAGAGAGAGAAAGAGAGAAAGAGAGAGAAAAAGAGATAGATGAGGATATAGAAAAAGAAGGAATCAACCTTGACGATGTAATATTCATTAGCGTTGCCCTTCGATCATCGTGCAAAATTAAAGGGAGACCATGAGAGAGAGAAAGAGAAAGACAGAGAGAGAGAGAGAGAGTTAGAGAGTTAGAGACTTAATAAGGAAATGCAGAAGTCCTGCTACATCATTGAGCATTCTCCTTCATTCGATCAGTTCTCTTATTCTCTTCGTCTTCAAAGATAGACACCATCTATATCTGTATCTCTATCTCCATCTTTTTTCTTCTTTTCACTTCCATTCCTTCCTTCCTTCCTTCCTTTCTTCTCCTCTTATTTTCTCTTTTTTTTTTTTTTTTTTAAAGGGAAACGGGTGGTGGGAGGAGGAGAAGGAGGAGGAGGATGAGGAAGAGAATATTTTTTTCTTTCTTTCTTTTTTTACTCTTCCTCGGTCAGTACTTCGAATCAATTCTAAACGGCGTCCAGATAGTGACGTAAGATCTTCAAAGGAACGAAAGAGGCGTCAGGTCCAATCTCTGGCATTAGCCTCGGTACTCGTGTGTGCTTTACACGGCTGTCATACCTGTTTGCGCAGAGGCATCGGTACTATCTTGCCCACGTTCACCATTACCATCATCGTCTTCGTCATTATTATCATTATCAGCATCACCATCGTCACCGTCATCGTCACCGTCACCGTCACCATCACCGTCACCGTCACCGTCACCGTCATCATCACTATCACCGTCACCATCATCATCATCATCATCATCATCACCACCACCACCACTAGCTTCGTCTACTTGCTTGTTCACCAACATCCTTTTCTCTCTCTCTATCTCTATCTCTCTTTCTATTATAGCTTTTATCCTTTCTCTTCCTTTCCTAGTCCTCCTAGTCTACCTTCTTCCACTTTTTCATAAACATATCCCACACACACATATACAGACAGAGATATTACATATTTAGATATGTTAGTAGAAATATCACGTTTTACGTTTATGCCAGATATATACATACATACATATATACTTATATACACACATACATATATACATACGGTCATCCCTACGGAGGTAGGTGGCCGACACGTTTATATTATCTACATTCATACATGTACGTGGGTGGCTTTCTTATATCGTGACGACCTCGAATAATATCAACCTTCTCTTCCAGGATCTACCGTCTGAATGTGTGTCCTCGTAAGAGTTTTACTTAGTTTGATATACAACCCACCAATCTCCTCAACTCGCGGTTAGGCTCGCTGAAATGATCTTAAGTTTCTGATGGGTTAGACGTGGAAAGATTGATCGTAAGCAGACATTATATAACGTCGTATATTCGATTAATTGTGGACCTCGAATGACCTCATCTTGGCAATAACCACCTGCCAGTGATGGCACGCTGCAGTAGGCACACGTTTATTGCGTAGGCCAATGATGACCTTCGGTAATGATCCTTGCGATTTGTGGTGAACCAGTGTTTCTTAGACACTGTTTTTTTGTTTTCTTTTCTCTATTTTTCTTATTTCTTTATCCCTCTTTTTTCTTTTTTTTTTTTTTTTCTTGTCGTTATTTCCTTTTTCATTTTCTATCGTCGAATCGTTCGAGCAATCGATCGTCATCATCTTCATTATTATCATCATCATTATTATTCAGCATCGTTGTCACTGGTGATTACACAAGATCGAGAAGTCTTTTTCGTTACATTCTCGATCACACCAATTGTTAAACTCCCAACAATCTTTTCTTTTTTCAAGATTCTCTCTGTTTTCTCTCTTCCTTTTTTCCGTGCAAATTCCACGGAGATCGTACGGAGGACACCGGGTATATCGAGCAGGCAACGACCTTCAACGAAGTCTCTCTCTCTCTCTCTCTCTCTCTCTCACACACACACACACACACATACACACACCCTCTCTCTCTCTCTTTCTCTTTCTCTTGGCCGACCTCAGCAAGGATACTCGTAATCTGCGGTGCATCGGCCCGCAGCTCGTCAGATCGCTGACTTTACGTTTCGCACCCACCTAGCAACGAAGACGTTAGTTCTTTTTTCTGGATAACAAAAAGGTGCATAAATAGGATAGGTAGAAGATAGAGATAAAAAGAAAATATAGAAAGTTGGTGGGGGGTTAGAAAACCTCTGCTAAAGTGGGGGATTAGATTTTTTCCATGGCTCTTTTTTACTACCTCTCAACGATCACCCTTTCTCGTGAACGTAACCACGCCCTAAGGACACACCGCAGTGTCACCTGATCCTTCCTATCTACTCCAGAGAAAAAGAGAGAGGGAGAAAGAGAGAGAGAGAGAGAGAGATGTTACATGTAAAAGGAAGATCGACGAGTAGGATTCTTTTTAGAACTCGTTGGTCTTGTCCTGATGCATCCACGACCACCCTTGAGGACTCCAAGATGGATGGTACCAGCAAGGAAAGCGGCTTTGCTTCGGTTCTACCTCTTCTCTCTATCGTTCTCTTTCTCTCTTACTCTCGCTCTCTCTCTCTCTCTCTCTCTCTCTCTCTTTCTCTCTCTCTCTTTCTATCTCTGTCTATCTACCTATCTATCCATCTATCTACCTACCTATCTATCTATCTTTTCCCTTGCCTCCTCCTTCTTTCACCAGCTTGCATATTTTCTACATTTTACCGTGCAAATTGCATACCACTATCCCCTATCTATTCACTTATATTCTACATTTCTTCTTTAAAGTATTTATTTAAATTCTTACTTTTTTCTTTCTTTTTTTTTTTTTTTTGTTTTTTTATTTTGAAATGATCATTTCAATACGATAAACGGCACGAACATTTATTTTAATTTTAATCTTATGTCTTATCCATTTGGAAATAATATATTATTAATAATTTATTCTCAATGTTCCAAATGATCATTATTCGTATTCTTATCGGATTCCAGTTGATCGAACTCGTCCAATATTAAATAGAATCTACATTGAAAACGTCGAACGACTTTGCGCTGCTACCGATGCAAGTAAGAACAAATAAATAGGATCCATTGAAAAGTAACCAGATCGGTCGTCGAGATAACGCGTATCTCTTTGTGCCCCTTTCACTCGCACCTCGTACATTTTATCTCTGTGGAAAATGCTTGTTACGGATTGAACGCAATTAGCAAGATTCTGTGCCGGATGTCGATGATAATAATGACGTCGCATAATGTCGATGACATCGAAATGAACCTCTGATTAGCGAGGTCGTAGATATATTTTTTACTTTTATTTTTTTCATCTCATAGATATATATATATATATATATATATATATATATATATATATCGATCTATATTTATTTTACACAAGAGTTATAAAGCGTGTTGTTTTTTTTTATCGTGAAGAATGTGGGTTGAATGAAAGTTAAAGGAATTACGAGAAATTAAAAAAAAGAAAAGAAATTAAATGATTTAACGTAATAATTTCTCCAATCATTTCAGGAAAATTTCTAATCGTCGAAACAGTTACATACGCTCACACACACACACATATATGGATATATGAAATTTGTATTGTAGTTTCAGAGAAAAAAAAAATATATATATATATATATATATATATAATACATCATAATACTTCATCAAATTCTTCGCGAAATTCATTATAGTGAAAACAATAGTTACGTGAACGAAGTAATATAAGTAACATAACTGAAATTGAAAGGATAATCATCCATCTGCATACTTAGTTTTTATGAGGATCGTTATACACTTTGATTGCATTCATTGCCCGACAGGAAATCGTTCGATTGCGAATTATCCTCATTAGGGCCGATCATCGTTCGAGGATTAATCGTTCTTCCGTCATACGCCTACTAAGATTCACTCGAGTGTATCCCATAGATGAGAAATGAAGCTTCTTCTTCACCTTCTTCTCTTTCTTCTTCTTTTTCTTCTTCTTCTTCTACTACTTTAGAAATAAAATTAAAAAGAGAAAGAGAAAAAGAGAGAAAGATGGAGAATATATTTTGCGTTAATAACTATACTTTTTACTGTACTCTTATTTTGAAACATTTCTCTCTCTCTCTCTCTCTCTCTCTCTCTCTCTCTCTCTCTCTCTATTTAATTTTTTTGATGGACGTTTATTATGCATGTATGTATATGAAAGAGAGAGAGAGAGAGAGAGAGCACATTTTTATAAACAACTATATTTCTTACTATGTTCCTATTATAAAACATTTCATGTTTTTCTACGTTCGAGAATACTCATTCTCTCTCTCTCTCTCTCTCTCTCTCTCTCTCTCTCACTCTTTCTCGCATACATATATATGCACCCACAACATAGACACATTCGTGATAAAAATTATAATAAGAGAGAAAGAGAAAGAGAGAGAGAGAGAGAGAGAGAAAGAGAGAGAGAGAGAGAGAGAGAGAGAGAGAGATGGAGAACACATTTTTGTAAACAACTATACTTCTTACTATGCTCTTACTTACTATAAAACATTTCATGTTTTTTCTACATCCAAGAATGCTCTTTCACGTGCGCATAATACACATACAGGCATACACATACATGCATACACACAATAGACATTTGTAAAAATGATGCTGTGTATTATTCGCGAAGATGAGGAAGAAGTCGAATACTCCGCGAGTCCTTTCTCGGTATTGTGAAGCGAACGAGACGAAGAGAAATAGAGAGAGAAAGAGAGAGAGAGAGAGAGAGAGAGAGAGAGAAAGAGAGAAAGAGAAGGCGAGAAGCGAACGGTCCGGTTTTTGTTGATAGGGTGCAAGGACAGACAAGAGCGAGTGCTGCAAGACTGAAAGTCCGAGGAAACAGTCGACCACAGTGCATATATAGACGATTATTATTCCGTACCGAAAGAGATCGTAAACGGGTCTGCGTGTATTGCAAGGTGAAAAATCAATATGGCGCAACAACCCTTTCCCACTATACGATGCCGTCCTATTAACAATAATTATCATATCTGTCATGGCGTATTAAGGAACGTTAAGGATAATTCGAAATATCCTCAATAAAGATCGTAGATCTTTACGTTCTAACATAAACGGGCGATAAAGATTATATTAACAAAGATCTATACAGGTAGTAAAGATAAACTTAAACGTAACGAATGTATATCAAATTATTGAGATCAATTATTATCAATTATCTTTTTGTAATAAAGAATATAATCCAATGTGATCATTCGTTCCTTTTTGTTTTGTTTTTTTTTTTCTTTGCATTTTTTTCAGTTATTTTTCTTTTTACCTTTTGTTTTTAATCTCTCCTATCTCTCGTTATTGATTTTACAGGACGACGGTGGTGTCGAATATTTCAATACTATAGTAGTGCAACCACATCTGAAGTTGGTCACGAATCAAGGCAGGGGTTTTCACGTGAGATGTCGATACCAGACACGAGACAAAGTTGTAACGAACGATCAGACCCACGTGGCAATGTTACAATCTCTACCACTCCAGGTGATTAATACGTTCCATTAAATGAATTATATTTAATTCCTCGAAAGAATCGATTTTGATCATATCAAATGATTTTGTATTTTAATAGGCAACCGCTCCGATGCCTGGATGCACGATGAAGATCTTCAGCGGAGATCCAACGAGGCATCAAGTGGCAGAGAACGTGAAGATCGGTGATCCACTGACTTTGGTCATCAGTATCGACAAACAAGAGATGTTTGGTTTGAAGATCTCCGATTGTTTGGTCCGAGATGGTCTGGGTTGGGGAGAACAGAGGCTGATCAATAACGAAGGGTAAGTCTGAGTTCTATCGTAGCCTATTGTGTTTGTGTGTATATGTGTGTATATGTATAAATATATAAGTGTATACCTATATAAAAACAAGTAAATATATAACCAAGGAAATACATATTTTCTCGGAGAAATCGAGTCGATGCTACTGAATGAATAATTCAAAGGGAATTCCAAGAGATCTAGAATCACATAACACAAACTCACTTGACTCTTTGAAAGATTTCCTTTCTTAAATTTATATATATATATATATATATATATATATATATATATATATATATATATATATATACCTATATATGTATATTGTTTTGCTTCAGATGTCCCGTAGATGGGGAGATCATGGGACAATTCATCTATAACGAAGATAAAACAGAGGCGAAAGTCAACTTCCAAGCACATAAATTCCCATATACTGCGAGCGTTTATTATCAGTGTAACGTGAGGCTCTGCGTTAAACATGGCGGAGGATGCAGTAATACGGTATTTTTTTCTTACTTTTTTCTTCTTTTGATTCATTTGTTCTCTCTCTCTCTCTCTCTATATATATATATATATATATATATATATATATATATATATTTTTTTTTTTTTTTTTTTAATGTTCTTTGATATTACAGTTCGAGAATATAATTAGATGTATATTTTCGTTTCTATGATTGCTAACGAATAATTGTCATCTTTACAGCCACCTTTATGTAACGCTATAACGAGAAGACGCAGAGACACGAATAACGGTGGTGACAATGCGAAAAATGTCGAAAGTCTCGATGGCGGTACACCTGCCACCATCGAAGTTTATAGCGGGCTTTACGTTAACGAAGCTTCGGACGTTAGTTCGAAGTCCGATTTTACCGACGACGTCTTCAGGGAGAGGGTAAGAGTATTAAAAAATTAAATAATAATAATAATAAAAAAAAAAAGAAAAAAAAAAACAGAAAAAAGAAAAAGAAATTTCGATTAAACGGAAATAAAAATAAAAACAAAAATAGATCGTTCTCGAAATCTAAGGAAAAGATTGGCCGATATAGAAGTTGAAAAAAAAAAAAAAATAAAAAAAAAATTGAAAAAAATAAAGAAAAGAATATATTGTTTCGATCCGTTACTTTGATACTTAAGAAAATTTCTTTTGAAAAAATATTAACAAAATTCTATATTCCGACAGACGATCGACGATCCCAACAGTATCTGCATATCGCAGAGAAGCTTCGCCATCGGCATAGCAATCGCAGGCTTGATACTCATGCTGGTAGTGATCGCCGCCATTTTGGTACTACTAGCTAAGAGACGACACAAGAGCATTTCGACTACGGGCTCTTCGATTTACAGTGGACCCTACACGAACACTGCCTATAGTCATAGCAGTTAAAAATAAAAAGAGAAAACCGTTCTCGGTTAGTATGAAGAAAATAAGAAAGAAAAAGAGAGAGAGAGAGAGAGAGAGAAAAAAACGCAAAAAATAAAAATAACAACAAGAAAATATTAGTAATAAAAATAATATTAGTAATAATAATAGTAATAATAATTATAATAATAATAATTATTATAATAATAATAATAATAATAATAATATTAACAATAATAGTAGTAATAGTAATAATAGTAATAATAATAATAATAATGATAATAATAATGAGTCACGGTGTCTCGATGGGATCTATCGTTTTTAATGAAGAAAAATTTTTTTAAGTTATTTCAAAGAAATACCTTCGAAATAACATTGGAGAAAAAGAGGGCAGGGGCAGAGAAGAAGAGAGTTATTATAAAGAAAGGAAGATGAAGAAGAATATGGAAAGAGAGAATATGTTTTATAATCAATCGAGATAAATAACTGCCGTTAATTACTGCCAATTTTTATTAAGTGTTTAAACAAAATAGAAAAAAAAAATATTATTTGCATTTGAAAACAAACAAAAAAAAAGAAACATTTCTCGATTTGACATTCTTTCATCTCATCTATCTCATCAAGTTCCCTCTCTCTCTTTTTCTCTCTTTTTGAAAGATATTTGATAAAAGATCCTTTCGTGCTTCCTACGACGTTAACTCGATCTTTCGTAAAGACGAAATAATCGAATCGACGACGATCAAACGCGCTTCGTCTACAGCGCACGTAATCGAAATCCTTTAGAAAATCGTTATAGTTAAGCGATTTATTATTAAAACGTTCGATCGAATCGACACGTGTCATTTTCGTTAAACTCGTGCCGTTTTGATATAAATATTTTATATATATATATACATATTTATTTGTATATATATATATATATATATATATATATATATATATAAATAGATATATATGTATACATATGAATATATAATTTTACTGTATACTAGTCCGGTATACCCTGTCCTACGTAACATACCTGCCGCACTAAACTGCACGTCAAATATAAATCTTCCGTCCACATATATATATATATATATTTTCCGTCCGTATATATATACGTGTGTATATATATATACATATATGTATATATATATATATATATATTTACGATCATCTTTTTAAAGCAATGTAATTTAATCGAAACTCTCTCACTCGTAGTATGTAAGATCTCTTTTTCTTTTTCTTTTTTTTTTTTAAATCAATCCAGACGAGCTCTGAATCGAATCAAATACTCCAGTGATAACGATCCGATTGTGAATCTTTATTTAATTTTCTTTTCTTCACTTCACTTCTCTTCTCTCGTCTCATTTTTTTTTTCTAATTTTTTTTTTTTTCTTTTTTCAATCATCATCATGCATTTTCGCGATCGATTGAAATCGATTATCATCGAGAGTAAAGGTTCGGAGATATGGTCGTAAACACCGAGAGAAATTTTATTCGGAGAGGGGAAAAAAAATTGTTCGTTTTAATAATCGATCGATAAATATAACTTTTAATATTTCTTATCTCCCATTTACGACCAATCATTACGATCATTCCGAGAGATAGCGTTTATTATTTAAATAAGCGAATACCTTTGTACTCTAATGTATAATCGAATTTTAAATCCTTTGTAACGCTTAAACACATTTTCTCTTAATGATAATTAGTATAATTTCAATCAACCAGGTGCTGCTCCGACTGTTGTTGTTACTTATTAAAACTCTCTCTCTTATTAATATTATTATTATTATTATTATTATTATTATTATTATTATAATCTATTCGAATCGAATGAATTTCGAGAGAGATGTGCTATTGTCAACGTGTTAAATCATTTAGAAAAACGAGCTTATTGGCTTCTTAATAATTATTAATTAAGATAATACGTTGAAAAAATTTGTGAGAGATATAGAGAATAACCCGACGTTATAAGAAGTATCATTCACGGGGGAGCATTTTAGTTTTAACGATCGACGAAATTAAATCGAAAGGAGAAAAAACAAAAAAAAAAGAAAAAAAAAACAAAAAGAAAAAGCGACCAAAAAAAAGAAAACAGAAGAAAAGAAAAAAAAAGAAGTAAAATTAAAATACGAGTTAAAATTAAGACGAACGAGTGAAAAAAAAAAAAGCGACTGCCAATATCGCCGTCTCGCGTAAAACTGGGTCCAACGTGATTGGTGATGGTGATGGGTACGAATCCTAATTGTAAAAAATTTTGACTCGACGAAAAAAAGAGACGACGAACGAATTCGTATTTTTATTTTTTTATTTCTTTTTTTGTTCTTTTTTTTTTTTTTTTTTTTTTTTTTTTTTTTTTTTTTTTTTTTTTTTAATTATAAGAATTCCGAAGTACGAAGGGAGAACGAATGAAGTAGAAACAAAAAAAAAAAGAAACAGAAGAAAGAATAAAAAAAAAAAAAATAACAAACAGTGATCTAAAAAATGTATAAAAAAAAGAAAAAGAGAAAAAAAAAAGAAAAGAAAATTACGCGTTTGTCGCCATGTGGCAACGACCATTTTTTTTTTTTTTTTTTTTTTTTTTTTGTTATGGATTCTCCCTCTTTTCAAGCGGGATTCGTATACTTGTCCTTCTTCGATTGTGCAATAAGAAAGCCTTGGGGGATCTTTCGAGAGTCCACGAAAGCTCTTGTTGTTGCGAAATGATATTTGGCCGACGATTGGACTGCGATCACATCATTTCTTTCGTTTCTTTCTTTCCATTTCTTTTTTTGTATTATTATTATTATTATTATTATTAATATTAATATTAATATTAATATTATTATTATTATTATTATTATTATTATTATTATTATTATTATTATAATTACTATTGCGTCGTCCATCGTCGAGCCAAAATGGCATTGGTTCATAGCGACATTGGGGATAATAATACCTGTATAGTATCCTTCCGTCCATGTTTTCCTTTTCTCTCTCTTTCTCTTTTTCTAGTTTTTCCTGTTTTTTTTTCTTTTTTATTTTTTTTTTCTTTCACCCCCTTCAGAAGACCGACCTCGATGAGATCCCATAATGTTACTCTGGACCCTTGTCAAAAGTAGTATACAACGATATTATGTAAATAACGAAAAACTTAATAAAATCTTGTAACCATTAAAAAAAAAAAAGAGAATTATTTCATTTTTCTAAAAGAAAAGAAAAAGGATTTAAAAAATTAACCTTCTTATATACATATATATATATATATATATATAAATTTTTTGAAAATATTAATTTTTACATTTGATAGTCAATAACATGTCATATATAATCGATAATGTAGTATGTGAAATAAAATGTATACCTAAGTGGTTGAAAAATATCTTTTACCGACGGATGATAAAAAAATCATAACTATAATATTATCGATATATCAATAAAATTAGCATTAATGCCAATAGGGAAGTATCAAACTTTAAAATAAATTCTCATAAATAAATGGAATTATGTAATGACATAAAAAACATTGTGCGTATTTACTATGTTTGAAAATAAAATTTTTTTTAAATCAATTCGTACGACTGTTTCCGAGAATTAAGGAGATAGAATCTAAAAAGGTCTCACAAAGTATCAAACGAGAGTGTCTTTCTTTTTTATTAGATCATATATAATTCGTTTTTGGAAAATATGATAATATACATACATACATATATATATACATATATATATATATATATATATATATATATATATATATATATATAATATAACAAGAAATATAATTAGACTGACATGTGTTCTATCAAATTTTCCGGCTCTTTACGATGTTGTGCATCTTGGGTCGGTAATATAGCTCTTGATTCGCGTCACCGATTTCCTTTTATTTTTTTATTTTATTTTATTTTATTTTATTTTATTTACTTATTTTTTTTTTTTTTTTTTTTATTACTATTATTATATTTTATCTTTGTTTTATCGATCGATCATGTACGACGTGTATGTGTATGTCCATGTATATGTATATACGTGTATGTGTATGTGTCTGTCCAAAATATATCCTCTGTTATATTATCGTACACATATATTACTTATATATATATATATATTGCACAGACGCACGCGCACGCACACACATACACACACATATATACTCACCCACTCACTCACTCACTTACTCACACAAACACACACTCACACACATCCATATACGCATACATACAGGCATACACATTTACATGAAATCGTTCGAAAATTTGGAACTCTTCGAGCTGACCTTTTTTCTTTTCCCTCCTTTTCTTTTTTTTTTCTTTCTCTCTCTCTCTCCCTCTCTCTATCTTTCTCTTTCTTTTTATCAGATACAATCTCTAAAAGGCTAGTTTTATTTTCGTTCGGACGCGATAGCATTCGTAGTAATAATAATAGTAATAGTAATAATAATAATAGTAATAGTATCAGTAATAGTAGTAATAGTAATAGTAATAGTAATATTAGTAATAGTAATAGTTATTTAGTGCAGCCCATGTAGGAGTCGGTGAATATGCTTGAACGTTTTTTCCACCACCACCACCACCACCACCACCACCATCACACACTTTCTAATTGCGTTTTTTCGCGATATTCTTATATATTTAAGAATTTTTAATGTCTTTAAGAAATATAAATTATATCTTTTTATCTCTCTCTCTCTCTCTCTCTCTCCCTTTTTTCTCCCTCTCTCTCTCTTTCTCTTTTCTTCTCTTTTTCTCTCGATAATAAATACATTACTTGAATACTTGTACGCATTCGTCACAAAACACATTGTAGATCGCTAATCGACGAGACCAAAAAAGAAAAAAAGAAAGAAAGAAAAAAAAAAGAAAAAAAAAGAAGGGATGATGGGGGGGGGGGTTAGCGACGAAGCGAAGGAAGGAATTAATCGACACAATTGATCGATATAGATCTTTCTCGAAAAAGATCAACGAACTCGTTTACGAACGAGAAAGATCGATAGAAAAATTTGCAAATAATATCTGGAAAAAATATTCAATCAACGAGATAAAAAAAATTGCCATTTTGTTATATAAATTATTGAACGGTTAACGTCGACGAATAGTCAACGAATCTCGCAAGAATTTTTCTCTCCTTTTTTTTTCGTCTTCTTTTCAATTTTTTATAATGAATAACACAGAAAAACAAAAAAAAAATGTATTATACTTTTAAAATTTGAACAGATAGACTAGCGGCAGACATATTCACCGAGAAAATTCGAAATCTAAGGGGTAAATAAAAAGAGGAAAAAGAAAGAGGATGAGAGGGGTGGGGGAGGAAGAAGAAAAGGAAACTAAACAATAATTACAAGAGCAACAAGAACAACAGCAAAAATAATAATAATAATAATAATGATGATAATAATAATAATAATATTAATAATGATAACCAAGAAAAAGAAAGAAATCTGAAGAAAGAACAAAAATGATTCGATCTATAAGTACTTAATTATTATCATTACGATTTAATTATACCTCCTCCACGATGGAATCCTTGGATAGACAATTTTTCTTCCTTTTTTTGTTTTGTTTTTTTTTCCTTTTCTTTAATTTTCTTTTCTTTGTTCTCTTTCTTTTCCTCCGCTTCTTCTAGTCATCTCATTTATCTTCTTTGGTCGATCATATACCGTTGATTATCATTCACCCCGACCATTTCCTCTTCCTTGTAGAAAAATAATATAAAAAACGCTCGACAACGTCTTGCGATCGATCATCCAGCTATACGATCTATAAATTCGTTTGTTTTGTTTTGTTGTTTATTTTTTTTATTTTTTTTTTCATTTTCTTTTTTTTTTTTTTTTTTTTTTTTTTTTTTTTTTTATTATTATTATTATTAATCGATTCAATAAACGTTTTCTTCTTACATCTTTCTTGGATTGACGATCTCTCTTTCACTCATTCTATCTCTCTCTCTATCTCACTCACTCACTCACTCACTCACTCTTTTTTATTTTATGATCATTTTCTTAATATCATTTCACGTCTCTCTTTTTCATCCATCTTCTTTTCTTATCAAGATGCGTAGAAAAAGTAGATTAGGAAATGATTTATATATATATATATAAAATATATAGATGGCAAAATGAAAATTACATTGAATTTATTTATACTTACGAACAAAATAGAACAAAACGAAGAAAAAAGGAAAAAAGAAAACATTTTTCGAAAAAAATCATGTAATTTCATTCACGACTCGTGTATATGTGCGTTACATGTAACATATGTAAGTACGTGTGTCTTATTTAACGAAATCAACGTTATAATTCTTTTATCGTTTTCAACAATAAATTCAATCAAAACGAACGAACAAAAAAAAAACAAAAAAATAAAATAAAATGTTCTCTTATCAATATAATCGACGGGAAAGGGAAAAAGCAAAAAAAAAAAAAAAAGAAAAAAACGCGAACAATATAAGTGCATCGATTATCGGGGCTTTCTTTTTCTCGTTTGTATATAAATAAATGAAGGGGATCGAAGAAAACAAAAAAAAAAAATTTTTTTTTTTTTTTTTTTCAATCAAAGAAAAAGAAAAATAGGAACAAAAATTACCGAGTTTGCTTCGAACTTTTTCGATTGTTTTTTCTCTCAAAATAATTTTCGTAAAATCGATTAACAAATATGTATATACATGTAATTAGATTTACATAGACAGATACATACATTCATACATACATACATACATACATACATACATACATACATACATATATGTATATATGTACATGGCAAACGTTCATCACTATCATCATCATCATTATCTTCTTCTTCCTCGTTGGTCGATCATTTATATTTCCCTCTATTTTTTTTCTCTTTTATTTGTCTCACATTTTTTCTTTTCTATTTCCGACATTTTCTTATCGATGCAACGTTCCAAACGCGCATACGGAATCATCTTTTTACTTTTTCTTTCCTTTTTTTTTATCTTCTCCGTTTTCTTTTCTTGTGTGATGCAACGTTTATTGTTCATAGAAACACTAAAAATCATACATACACACACACACACATACACACATACACCACACACACGCACGCGCGCATATCGATCGATTACCTAAAAAAAAATATACGATCGAATGGCGTGAGTACGATACGAGAGACGATATTATTTTCCACCGATTATAATCGATAATATTTTTTTATTTTATTTCTTTATTTTCTTTCTTTATCACCTTACTGACACTATCTCTTTTTCTCTCTTCCTTCATCCTAATCATAATTTTCGTATGATCATCATAATGTAATTAGTAAACATATCCTCTCCCTTTCGTCATCTTTCTTTTCGTATTGTTTATTAGATACAATTTATTTTTAAATGTCGTTTTGTATGTATGTATGTGTGTGTGTGTGTGTGTGTGTGTGTGTGTGTGTGTGTGTGTGTACGCATATATGTGTGTATGTTTGCTTCTTTGGTTTTTTTTTTTTTAATTTAATTTAATTTAATTTTATTTTATTTTATTTTAGTTAATTTAATTTTATTTATTTGTTTTTTTTTTGTTAATTATTCTTAACTCTCTTTGTTTAATCGCTACGACGACGCTTAGGTACATTTTAAAATACGCTACACGTTCTTACGACTGTCTCTTTTCGTATCGAATCGAATTTCAATCTTATTACAAATCGTCTTAAATTTTTAATACATCGCTCAGGTCTCTCTTGATTCTTGATTTATTTATTTATTTATTTTTCTTTTTTTTTTCTTTTTTTTTTTTTTTTTTTTTAATTTCTAGAAACAGATTATATGTGTATCCCTAAAGATCGATAAGAAGGCGAACGCTTTTAATACTCCTTTATTTATTTATTTATTCATTTATTTATTTATCTATTTTTTTATTTAATTAAATTTTTCCTTTCCTTTTTCCTTTGTTCATTACTTCTCGTTCGTTCATGTAAAATTCGAAAAGATCAAAACGATCATTGTTGTTTGTGACGAGAAATAAATAAAACAAAAGAAAATGGAGGAAGAGGAACGTGATAATGATCGATATTATAATAAGGACGAATCGATCCTGTCGAGAGAATCCTTTGTAGAAAAAATTGAATTCGATCCTCGGGACAAAAACGTTCGCTATAACGTTCGTCTTCCCTCGATTTTATTTTATTATACTTTTGTTTTCTTTTTTTCTTTCTTTTTTCAATTAATTCTTCTAATTCCATCTCTTTTTTTATTAATTTCTTTTTATCCTTCCTTCGTTCGTTAATTATTATATATACATTCGATTATCGCCAAAAAGACAGTCGTAATCTTCACCTACGTCTTGAAAGTACAATCATCGTAAGCGAAGCTTCTGGATGGATTCCACTTTAGTTTTTTTGTTTGTTTTTTATTTTCTCTAGCGGAACAACGATGGACGCTCTTTAAAATCATCGATTAGGATACTCCAGAAAAGATCTAGAAAAAGAGACACAGAGAGAGAGAGAGAGAGAGAGAGAGAGAGAGAGAGAGAGAGAAATGGAGGGAGAAAGAGAGAAACAGAGAGAGAGAGAGAGAGGAAGAGGAAGAGAGAGAGAGAGAGAGAGAAAGAGGGAGAAACAGAGAGAAATAGAGATAAGAAAACGAACGAAGAACAAAAATAAGGACGAATTTTCATATTTCTGATATTTCTCCCTCTCTCTCTCTCTCTTTCCTTCTTTTTACACACACACACACGCATGTAGTATATATATATCTCTTTTCGTTTTCTTTTCCTCTCTATTGAAATTTCGCGTTATTAAGTTGCGTCTTCGTTGATCCGAAGAGAATTCACAGACGGAAACATTAAATCACCACCATCGCGTGTCGTCACTCATCGCAGTCATTACCACATATAGAGATTTTTCGTTACTTTTTTTTCTTTTTTATTATTATTATTTTTTATTTATTTATTTATTTAATTATTTATTTATTTTTATCGAAAAAAGAACACACACACTCTCTCTCTCTCTCACACACACACATACACACACAACACATACTTACATACACGAGCGCCCACGGAGGCGTATGCAACACGTAGACGCGCACACGCATACAAGTTATATCGACATTTGCATTATGAAATGGATTTTTTTTATTCGTACGAATTTAAACGAAAATCTATACGTCTTTCCATAAAGATTTACGAAGAGGAAAAATATTATTCTAACTTATCAAACTCGTTATCACACGTAGGAATGAAAAATTGATATAGACGTTATTAAGAAAATATCTGATAGTGATCAGAAAAAAGGGAGGAAAAGAGAGTGAGAGAGAGAGAGAGAGAGAGAGGGAGAGAGAGAGAGAGACAAAGACAAAGATAGAGAGAGAGACAAAGACAAAGATAGAGACAGAGACAGAGAGAGAGAGATAGAGAGAGAATTCTTTTTTCTTGAGATCTTCGAGATTGATAAACGTATATACATATATATGTGTTATGTGTGTATATATATATATATATGTATATATATATATATATATATATATATATATATATACACAAATGTATGCATTTATGTAGGCGTGGCTCGAGATGTGAAAATAATTGATTATAGTGCGGATGTTACGCGTGGTGTACGGCGTGCATTTTAAATTCCTGGAAGACAAGTTATAATTAGGATCCCGTGCTGCTTGTGTCGTAAAAAACTATCTTGTTCTTCTCGATTCTCCAACAGAATCGGCAAACAAAAAAAAGTAATAAAAAAGATAGCCTGCACGTAAGTCTGTGTGTGTGTGTGTGTGTGTGTGTATGCGTGTATGTATATGTAAATATGTATATTAAATCATTTAAATTTGAAAAAAAAAGGAAGAAAAAAAAACAAAAAAAATTTTTTAAATAAAAAAATAAATAAATAAAAGACAAAACTAAAGAGAGAAAAAGAAAAAATTAAGCCAGGATGTGATATTCCTTGTGCATTTTGTTCTCTCTTATTTTTCTTCTTCCTCTTCTTTTACTTCTTCTTCTTCTTCTTCTATTTCTTCAACTTTTTCTTCATTTTTTGTCTTCTTTTATTTTGTCGATTTTGAATTTTGCAGAACAACGCCATGATAAACGTTGATCAACTACCTCATCGTTTAAACTAATTTTTAAGTGACATCATATATTATCTATATATATATATATATATATATATATATATATATATATATATAGATTGTTATTACACTGAATACGTTTACATATTTAATTAATTGATATTTCATTGCACCTGAGTTGCGTAACCAAGAGCATTTTACATGTTTCCAAAGAGCGATAGAAGCATCATTCAATCACAAATATATATATTTTATATATATGTATATATATATATAAAATATACATATATGCATGTATATATATATATATATATATATATATATATATATATATACGTAGAATACGTATGATAATAGAAAAAGAATTGTCTTTTAAACAACAGTCCGATAAAAAAATAATGCGAATCTTTCGATTATAATAAATGAAATCGATAACGAAGTCAAACCCCAAATAAATTTAGGGGGCGAGGGTTGGGGAGGGAGTGTTAATTAATAATTGATTCGTTTTTTTTGCTTTCTCTTTTTTTCTTTTAGAATAATGAAAGCCATCAGTGCCAATTCGTTTCTTTGCATTCATTTCTTTTTTTCTTTCTTCCTTATTTGCTTCTTTCTTTTTTTATTATATAATACTGTGTGTGTGTGTTTGTGTATGTATAAATGTGTGTACGCGTTGTATATATATATATATTATATATTATATATATATATAAATATATATATTATATATATATATATTATATATTATATATATATAAATATATATATTATATATATATATATATATATATACATATATACGTATTTTGTATATGGTCCTGCCATAGTTTTTAATTTCTTTTTTTTCTGCATTTCCTCATCCTCTTCCTCCTCCTCCATTTATTTCCATATTTTCCTTTTTCTTTTTGTTCTGCTTGTTCATTTTTTCTCTTTGTTCGTTTTTCCTTCTTTCTATTTTTTTATTTTTTTTTATTTTTTTTTTTATTTTTTTTTTTTTTTTATAAACGCACGCCATTTTACACGACGGAATAATAGTCCTTTCATTAAAGCTAAAAGCCTCAACGTAATAGAATGAGAGAAATTTGCATAGAAGCAGTGTATAAATAGCATTCTGTTTTTTTTTTGTTTTCTTTTCTTTTCTTTTTTTTTCTTTTTTTTTTCTTTTATTTTTTTTTTTTTAATCATTACTTCGTCATTCCTTTTTTTGTTTCGTTACGAATTCAGAAAAATTTTCTTCCCTATTGTTTTTCACTCGAACGTGAAGAGAGATTGAGGTAGCGTTTCTATTTTTTTTTCTTTTTCTTTTCTTTTTTTCTTTTTTTTTTTTTTTCTTTTCTTTTCGTTTCTTTTCTTTTCAATGATCAAGTAGTGCGTATCAAAATTATGGGCAACAAAAATATACATACGCGTAATATGGCCGATCGTGTTGTGCTAATTCGAATACGACGCGTACTAATTGTAAACGTACTCAGTAATATTTATGTTTTTCTTTTTTTTTTTATTTTTAAAGTCGCATATTATTTCTTTCTCTTTCTCTTCTTATCTCTTCGTCTCACACTGTCTCTCTCTCTCTCTCTCTCTCTCTCCCCCTTTCTCTCTCTCCCTCTCTATCTCATCTATCTCACTCCTATTCTCTTCTTCCTTTTTTTGTTTTTTTATTTCTTGTCACTTCATAGGAATAGATATTGCCAACTGCAGCTGCAACGAACATCTCCCATAGGGTAGTAGTATTATTTCTTTGTTTAATTTATTTACTTCTTTTTTCTTTTTTTCCTCTTTTTTTTTCTATATATGTGATAATCCTGCATCTGATGTGTATGTAATCGTATAGATGTATAATACGTAATCTACGTATGTTTATATGTATGTGTATGTGTGTGGATGGATGGGGAGGGGGAGGGGCGGAATTTCTTTTCTTTTTTCAGGTATGTACGTAGAATGAATAATGTCGGTGAGAGGAGGAATGCGTGTGCATGGTGTTCCATAAAAGTGTTTCACCTTAACGCTAAGTTACTTAGAAATTAACCTCACATTCATATAGTATATCTGTAAAACCGCGATTAAAATATTTATAATATATATATATATATATATATATATATATATATTTTATATCCTTTATTTATATATATGTATATATATATATATATGTATGTGTATATATATATATATATATATATATATATATATATATATATATATATATATATATATATATATTCTGTAATAATCGCAATAGTTTAAATTTTTCTATTCAGTGACTCTGTTTCATTGAATCATTATCATAATCATGTAATCATTGTTATCATTATCTTCGTCATCGTTATTATCAACAGTAGCAGAAGTAGCAGCAACCGTCAAAGCGATGAATTGATTTTTTCCTTTCTTCTTCGTTTCTCTTCTTCTTTCCTTCTTTCTTTCTTTCTTTCTTCTTCTCTTCTCTCCTCCCTTTCTTATATCTTATTATTTTCCATCTCAATTCATAATATAGATTTTACGCGCTAATAGTTACGTCTTAGCCTTCTTTTTTTAAATAATTAATAGTATAATTAACATGGTAGCATTATGCGCGAATGGTTAATCTACTATGGTATAGTAGATTGCCTTTCAGTTTTCTCTCTCTCTCTCTCTACCTTCCTCTTTCACTGTCTCTCCCTCTCTCTCTCTCTCTCTCTCTCTCTCTCTCTCTCTCTCTCTCTCTCTCTCTCTCTCTCTCTCTCTCTCTCTCTCTCTGTCTATCTATCTATCTCGCTCTCTTTCATTATTTTTGTTTTATTTTGTTTTGTTTTGTTTCTTTGTAGTTTATTTCTTTTAAATTTCATTCCCTCAATGATTTTCAACCCTCTCCCAGTCCACCAAATCACCCACCTACCCACCCATCCATACACTCTCTCTCTCTCTTCTCTTGTTATTATCAACATTGAATTCTTCTGTCAGCCTTGTTACTTAATATTGTACCAACTGGTTTCGACGGGTGATTGTCACCTTTACGGTTCCTAAAAATAAAAGAATATATCTGAAATATGAAAGAAATGAGATAGAGAAAGAAAGAGAAACAATTGTGTTCTTAACGTTCATTATCGCCAGTCAATATTATTTTTTTTTCGGTGCAAATTGACGCCATTAAAAAAATGCCAGTAAAAGAAATATTACAAATAAACGCGATCAAATATACACAATGTGCCGAAAATTAAATGAAAATAAAGAAAAAAGAGAAGAAAAAAAAGGGGGAAAATTAAAAAGTAAAAAATGAAAATAATTTTTGTAAAGGACAGAAAAAGCGTAACCACCCCTTGTACGATACTTACAAAATTTTCGTTCTGATCGAACTGTACACATAAAAAAAAAAAAAAAAAAAGAAAAGAAAAAAAAACAAACAAACGAACGAACGAACAAACGAACGAACGAACGAACGAACAAACAAACAAACGAACAAAAAGAACTGTGCAAGAAAAACATCATCGAGAGTATTAATAATTTTCGTGTAGAAGAAAGAAAATTTTTAAATCTTTTCTTATGTGTATATCTCAGTGTATACAAATAATTTTTGTAAAGCACAAAAAAAGCGTAACCCTTGTGAGATACATATACATTTTGATCTTGACCATATATATATATATATACATAGATAAACAAAAAAAAAAGGAAAAGTAAAAATTATGCAAGAAAAATGTCGTCTCTACAGTATTCGTAATTTTGGCATAAAAAAAAGGGAAAAAAAAAAAAAAAAAAAAAAAAGAAAAGAATTGAATATCTTTTCTTATGCATATCTACGTATATATTTTGTATAAAATAATATATTTATATTTATAAATATACAGAAGCGAATTGTGCAATTCCGAATGTAACAAAATGTGCCGAAAAGATACAGCTTCCTACTTTTTTTTTTCTCTCCATTGGAACGTGGCACACACGATAGATTTATCTCGAGAAAGACCAAGACTCTGCGGACTCGTGAGCTTGCTCGCGAAAGCAGGAACCACCCTCTCCAGCACATTCGCCGTATCGATCTAACAATGATCCACAGAGCGACAGATTGAAAGAGTAAAGAAAAAAAATAAGAAGAAGAGAAAAAATATATGTATATATATTTATGAAAAAAAAAAAAAAAAAAAAGAAAAAAAAGAAAAAATATACAAAAAAAAAAAAAAAGAATAAAAGAAATCCAACGAAGTAGGACGAAAACGAACGAGTACACGCGAAGAAGCTCTAAAAAAAGTTATCGGCTAAAATAAAAGAAAGAAAAACATATATTTTGTTGTTTTGTTTCTTCTTTGTCGTTTGTTTCTTTTTTTTTTTTTTTCTTTTTGTTATTATACTTTTCTTACACTCATATTTTCATATAATTAAATTAATTCCTTTGTTCTCCTCTGTATCTTAATATCATTATCATATTCTCTCTTTCACGGGTTTTGCTTTTAAACGAAGACAAGAGAATGCGTGAAAACATTGTTTTGTTTTCTTTTTCTTCTTTTCTTTTTTTGTTACTTACAATTACCAAATTAGATGGTCTTTTTCCTTTCTCTTTTGTTTATCTTGCTCTTCTTTTTTGTTTTTATTTTCTTTTTTTTTTTTTTTTTTCTCTTCTTTTTTCCCCCATGTACGATACGAAAGTGAAAAAAAAATAACGAAAGTTTTAAGCGAATTTTAATTATACAAAAAAAAAAAAAAAAAAGGGAAACGTCGAGGAATCATGAAAGAAACAATTATGGAAAGGTCATCACGAAGAAGGATGTTTTAGATTATGAAGACATCAGATTAGAAACGTCTTACCTTCTCTGATATCCTTCGGTACATTGGACGAGAGCGATGGCATGGAAGGAGTCTGATAAATATTGGGCCGTGCATTGATCGGTGGTAAAGTTGCTACCTTGGACCTAATCGAAATGATTATCTCGATCAACCTCAATATATCCTTTTAAAAAATCCGTACGATTCATTTCCTACCTCTGTTTTCGAATCTTTTGATTTCTTCCATCGAACGAAGTAGGCGTACCACCGCCTGAGGTGTTCGATGAATAAGAGGGTGGTCGATATGGCCGTGGGCAACCTTGAACAACAGGTGGTGATGGTACCGGTGCGTATGGTAACCGAGGATTAGCAGATACTCCTGGATGCATCAGTCTCATATCTCCTGAATTGCAAAAAAAAAAAAGTGAAAGAAAAAGGAAAAAGAAAAATATATTGATTGACAATCGTTGCTAGTTGATATATGCAAAAATAAAATATAATTATCAAGATTAAACTATTAATGAATACCTTGCACGATATGGACACCCTGATACATTGGCAGTGGGTAGCGTGGTTGAGGTTGTGCGTTTCTGTCCCCACTTCCACCACCGAACAGTTCGTGCGCCGGAGTAGGTGACCTGCTTGCTCTTTGAGAGCTACCTGGTGTCGAAGCTCGAACACCAGTGACAACCTGAATAAATATTGATAAATACTCGTTGACGATTGAAATTAATTATATATATATATATATATATATATATATATATATATATATATATACAAAAATGACGTTTCATTATCTTACAGGAACGTTTTGCCTAAAAACAAGATTTGGAACCAGCGCAGGAGTCATGTAAGTACCAGGTGGCGCAGGGGATGTACCATTATGTGCTACCTGATGTCCAAAGGTCCCACCAGATACCATAGTTGGTGGTGCGTAACTGCCGGAGTTGACATACATCAACGGCACTCCGGGCATCTATGATATGGAATCATTGAAAGTAGTTAGATTTATATGATAATAATAAAACTATCATGAATAATAGGAAAAATATATTTTTTCTTTTTACCTGATTCGATATCGGAGTATTCGGTGGTGTAGGCACCCTGTACATAACTGGTGGTGGTTGCATAGGCTGTTGCCCTGGTGGTGGGTAATACGTTGGAACCATATGTACTGACGGTTGATAAGTATAATCGGCTGGTGCTGGAGCGACAGCAGGGACCGAGTTGTAAGATACCGGATAGCTGCTCATATAATTTGCTAAAAGAAACGATTGGTCTCACGTTCAAGAGAGAAGAGAAAAGAAAGCAATGAAAGTTAAAGTTACCATTCGATTGACTCGGCGGCGTCATAGTTTGTGCATTAAAAGCGTAATTCGGTGTAAATCTTTGCTGCTGATGTAGTTGTTGTCTATCACCTGGATTTTGTCCTACTGAGATCGTCGTTCCTGGTGGTGGGACAAAGTACATCGTTTGCTGTGGCTATAAATAAAGCATTAACACGTTAATATGTTATGAATGATAACAAATTCTCATGTTTCATGTTTCATACCGGTATTTGGTTTGGCGGAGGTTGCCAATAATTAGGTTGCATCGTCTGCACATTTTGCATAGTTTGATTGGAAGATGGGGGTGGTTGAGGATAGGTATGCGGTGGCGTCGAATGATTATCGCCTGCGCCACGTTGATCGTAGATATTCATACCAACGAAATATCCGGATAAATCGGATACCTCCTAAATCAGTTAAAGAGATTCCAATGAAAGAATACTTTTTTTTTTTTTTTTTTTTTTTTTTTTTTTTTTAACAAATTAACTTACGTTAGATTGTGGCATCGATCCTTGCTGAACAGGCACACCACCGTAATTGGCATAAACAGGAGGATTTTGGTTGAACGCAACCTCATTTTGACCATTGTTCGGCATATTAGCTTGACCCTGAGTAGGATGAGAGGTCGACATCATTACAGCCTGTTGCTGTCCTATTCCAGGTGATTGATAGACACCTTGGTTGTACGGTTCTGAGGTAGGTACATAATTCGCGTACGGTTGTGCTGTTTGATTATGACTACACGTTTGCACCGTCGTGGACGGCTTGACTAGAGTTTGTTGCTGCTGAACAGGCGTGTTTTGTTGTTGCGTTAAAACTGGTGGGGGTGGTGGAGGTGGAGGTGGTGGTGGCGGTGGAGTAAATGGCAAACTAGGTGACGTTGCGGTATTCGTCACGTGAGCACTCGTCGTCGTCGTCGTCGTCGTCGTCGTCGTCGTTGTTGTTGGTGGTGTACCATTACCACCATTGTTATTATTATTATGATTATTATTATTATTATTATTAGATTTCGAACGTTTTTTACTTTCACTCTTGGATTCGTTCTGTCTGGCAGCTTTGGTTGGTTCAGACATTTCGTTATGTTTGTTAGTAGTTGCCTGATGGCCGTTATTTTCATTTTCCGTTGAAAAGAACTTTGGTGGATTTTCCGGATCAAAACGATATATTGAACCGTCGGCATTCGTATACGGTTGATTCGTTTGAGGATTAATGATGATGCTACCAGGTGGTACACTGGATAGACTGGTAATAGCCCACATTACCGTTTGATTGCTTGATTCCGGAGAAGCTAGATCCTGACTAGATACTTGAGTATGACTACATGTCATTGCTGCCACAGGCGACGGCGATGGGGATGGTGAGATCGTAGCGTCGCTGCGTTGACTTTGAGATTTATACCCGCTACTGGATGGGCTTAAACGGGAACACACGCTTGCACCCGAATCTGTAACATACAGATATTCGTCCGATTATTCTGTAGTTCCGATAGAGGGAATAATTCTTACAAAAAAAAAAAGAAGAAAAAAAAAAGAAAAGAAAAAAAAAAAGACGAAAAATTCCAATCCCATGTGTGTTTATACTTGTCTACTAACGAAGATCATAAACGTTTGAGGGAATGTCATCGATTAAGAAAAAAAAAAGAAAAAAAGAAAAAAAGAAAAAAAAAAGAAAGAAAAAAAAGGAAAAGAAAAGAACGACAGAAACGAAAGACAAAAAAAAAAAAAGATAATCCGATGGTCTTTATCATTAAAAAGGAATATCCCTGTGTCAGTATACCTTTCCAATCTTTAATCATCAATAATCATATCAATATTACCTGGACGAGAAATGCCAATGCATAAACTTGCAATAATCAGTCCGAGTAGCAAAGAATCAGAGGCGAACCTTGTTTCATGAGACGAGCTCCAGCACTATGGGTGGACGTTACGCTGTCCCCTCTTGATAGCATGCCTCTCGTATAGCCGTCAAAACTGGACGATTTAGAAACCGAAGGTCGTACAACTTCAGCACGGTAAGATTCTCTCGTATCGAGGGATTCACCTTTCAGCAATCGAGTTTGTCTAAAATACACGATCAGGTAGGTACATCCCTCGTTATCAATATATTGAAGTAATAAAATTAAGATCATACGAATAGAAATTTTATAACGATTGAATCGTTCGATTGAATGAATGAATGAATGAATGAATTAATGAATGAATTAATTAATAAAATTTCACCTGCTCGCATGATCCGAAGGATATAATAAGCGATACCTAGCGGAGGCATCGGAACTTTCGGACGAAGACCAATATTGCCAGGAAGCAACTTCGTTGCTATCTCCGCTACTCCCTTTGAATATCCTCCGCCTTGTCCTTTCGTATTGTTCCTGTCGTTCCTCGAAACTCTTGCTACGTCGACAATAATCACCCGACAATCTATCGGGCGATTTAAAATTGAAACTATCTTCAAACGAATTCGAATCTCTTTTAAGTATACTCCTACGTGGTTCCTCGGATAATATTAAATCGTCCCTGATATGTTCCTTGAAACGTGTGTCAGGTATTCGCATGTTTTTAGTTCTTGTTACGATCACGCTAAGTCCCGTTTGATCTACGTTATGTTCCATACCGAAATAAGCCGCCACTCTGTGTACCAACATTCTGTTGTACGATGACATATTTGGGAACTTATGACAGAGCTTTTGTCTATCCTTAGCAAATTCGATTAATTCTTTCTCGATCTTTAATAAGACAGTACGATCCTTTTGATTACGATTTATCGTCTCTGCGATGAACTGTTCAAGGTCGATACCGGTACTGTCTGTGTACAACTCGGTACTACTATCTGCGTTGAAGGAGTTAACGATAATTAGATACAATCAAAATGCATGCGACGATCTCGTTGTGTTTTAAGAAATAATCAGTAACTAAAAAAGAGAATGAGAGAGAGAGAGAGAGAGAGAGAGAGAGAGAGAAAGAAAAGAAAAAAAAAGAAAGAAAGAAAAAAATCTAATCAAGGACCAACCTCGAGATAAACACGGTGATGCACTGTCGAAGCTACCCTGTGACGAATTCTGATGCCTGAGCTTATGTCTCGAGCTCGGCCTGCTTACGGAAAGTGTATTACCGCATTGTGCCGAACATTGGTTGTTGCATATGTTAAGAGTGTTCGGCCTTCGTTGATCCGATCTCTGTTGATTGTTCTGCGCATTCGGTGCCAAATTCGTACTTTTCGGTGAATGCTGGAGTGCCTGGCCTGTCTTCGACGGAGAGACCGGGGTTTGTAACAAACCCGGTCTCTCGTTCTGATTGTTTTTCACGCAATTATTGCATTTCTGTATGATATTCGAGCCCGATGATAACTTCGAACGATGATTATTATCCGACTTATTATTACCGTTCGTCGGAGAGATGATGTTCTTTGGTGAATGTACCTGAGAGGGACTAGATTGACCTGCATTTCAACAACACAACAACGACAACAATAAATAACAATATAACAACAACAACAACAACAACAATAATAATAATAGTAATAATAATACAAAGCTTTATCTAAATACTTTTAAGACAATGAGATCGGTTGAATTATAATTCAAACGAAACATCTATAATTAAGAAATGAAATAAAAAAAAAAAAAAAAAATAAATAAATAAAAGATTATCCAAGCAACAAGAATAGAACGGTTAATACTACTCGTAGATTTCGAAGTTCTGTTTTCCTTAGAGAATTAATTAATTGATTAATTAATTAATTAACTAATTAATTAATTGAAAAAATAAAATAAAATAAAATAATAGAAAAAAAGATCAGATTACTAACGGATCATTTACCATTTCGCGATGGAACTCGACAAGTGGGCGAAGTAGCCGTGTTACGCATTTGCTTAGGTGACTGGGTCGTACAGAGATTGCTGTTGAACATCGGCTCGTTGTTGTTAAGCTTTGAATTGTTTGAGTTTGGCGAGAGGCTACTCGTGAATTTTTTCTCTGTTTCGACCGACTGAGCGCTGTGCGGTGAAGACGGACTATTGTGCGGTTCTCTCGGTGGAGACGTTGATTCTCCTATAGCATGACTTCTGACCAACAGTTTCACTTTCGTACTCGTCTAAAATATCCGTGAAAATGTGAAAAAGCTTTGCGATCTTATTTCTTAGAATCGTCATCGAGAGAGCAAAAGAGAGAGAGAGGGGGAGGGAGGGGGAAAGGGAGAAGAAAAAGGGGAAAAAATTTTTTTTCCTTTTTTTCAATAATAAAGGATTCTTAAAATTTCAATTAATTCAAATTAATAGAAAGTACGTCGGCTTTCATTTTTCTTGAACAAAAAGAGAAAAGAGATAGAGAAAGAGAGAGATCTTTATTAGGAATAATTCAAGTAAAATTATTTTTTATATCGTTAGAAAAGATTATTGCGAAACGTTTAAAAGGAAAAAAGAAAAAAAAAAAAGAAAAAAAAGGAGGATGATGAAAAAAGAAAAAAAAAAGAAAATTTCATTTAAAGGTACCCTTATGATTATAGACGACGATGCATAAGATTGGCAATGTGTGTATCCATCATCACGTCATAGGTACCACTACCTAAACTTGTGACTCATTTTATCGTGCTCTACTAATTGGTATTAACGGCTAAGCTAAATCAGATTACTTCGTCGAGGAGGAGCGGCCGAAGCAATGAGCCGAACAAGATTAAAGCTATTTAAAGAGAGCCCTGTGTTAACATGTCGATCGAATGGCACGAGTAGTTCTCGCTTTTGCTTGTTGAAATCAAACGATTTGGTTCTTACATTAAAATTATATATCCAGATATGTTTAGTTTGTTAATATTAGATCTATCAACATAATAGTAATATATCCTGTTAGTCGAATTGATCATTATATTATATCGAAGAAAAATATTGAAAAGGTTTTGTATCGTGTAAATCTTTAAAATTTCTTAATATCAATATAGAGATTTCTTAATTTATTATTAATTAAATCTAATCTGATTTAATCCGCTTTTAGATATCTTACGTATAAATACGTATATACACGTTCTGCGCGCGCGCACAGAAACACATACTCGCATATATACACTACATGTAATATTGAAATAAAAACAATTTATCACTGATTTATTTTATTAATTAAACGATGTGTCACGTCATCCGTACTTTCAGATTGCTAAAGAAAAATATATAATTGTCATGTCAATAATGACTCCATAATATTGAGATTTAACGAATTAACATAAATACACTATAAAAATGTATTATTATCTTTTTCTTAAGAAATGTTTCATGCAGTAATGATAATAAACGTTAGAACAAATAAACAATGTAACAGTAATAAACTGTAATAGATCATTTGCCCTATTCTCAATGATGATATCTCATATTGTAGAGGTTTAAAAAAAAATCAATGAATATATCAAAATATATCAAAATGTATTATATTTTTCAAAAGAAATTGTTCATAAGCTTGATAAAAATAAAGATCAAATGTATAATGATGAAACAGTAATAAAAATCTCATCAATGCTAAATCGTGATCTTATAATTGAATTAATAAATGCATTATAAAGATGTATTATCTGTTTTTTTTTTCTTTTTTTTTTTTTCCAACAAATTTTTCACCAAACGATGAGAATAAACGTTAGTTCGAATATATACGATGGAACAACAATAAACAGTAATAGAACCTTACCCTATTCCGAAAGTTCTTGCTCTCGGTATCCAATTTATCAGGTGGGCAGGATGGCGTGGGACGGTGATGAGAGTTCGGTGCGGGATTGCTGCCGACGGTGGGGTTGGCATTCCCGTCTATCATATCCGAGCCCGAGGCACTTGTATAAGCTGCAGTGGAGCCACCGAGGACGAGGCCTTGCCTGGAGGACGGCAACGAGGGCATTCCTCCGCGTACCACCACAGTTGGACTCTCAGGTCGACCTTGCGACCTGCTTCCTTTATGCACCACTATGCTCGGTACTGTAACAATGATTATTTATTATAATTAAGCGTCACTTATTATTTGATGATCGTTCGATCTCGATTGAATATATATACAAAAAGAAAAAAAAAAAAGAAAAAAAAAAAGGAGAAAAGAAGAAAAAAAGAAGAAAGTAAAAAAACAAAAATCCAGCTCATCCTTGGCTCGTAAATAATATTCGATAAATAATATTATATTTCTATTATTTTATTTTATTTTATTCTATTTTTTTTTTTTTTTTTTTTTTTTTTTGAGATATTTTCTATTTTCTCTTTGTCGCAGCCTATCTCTCTCGCACCTAAATAAAACACACCTTCTCTTTTGTTATTTTGTCGCCTTTCTAATATACGCGATCGGTTGAAAGAGATAATAGAAGATAGATTAGCTAAAAAAAGAAGCTCGGTAGGTAGGGGAGAGTGCGTTATGCAAAGATTTTGCTTTTCATAGGATCCCTTGGTCTTTACTTCATTGGAGAGCATTTTCGAGAAGCAACGTTATTATCTTGGATATAAACGGATAGCTGCTTGCTCTAAGACTAGAGAAAGACAGGAAAATAGAAAGAGACATAAAGAGACAGAAAGAGAGAGAAAGAGAGAGATAGATAGATAGATAGATAGATAGAGAGAGAGAGAGAGAGAGAGAGAGAGAGAGAGAGAAGTAAAATCGTGAAGCGTGAAAACACTTACTCTCCAGGCGGGCCATGTGTTAAATGCGTCATGGGGTTACGGTGCAGGGCTCTGCGACTGGTGGTTTTTTTTTGTTTTGTTTTGTTTTGTTCTGTTTTGTTTTATTGGGTCTTTTGCTTTCTTTTTTTCTTTTTTTGTTTACTTTTTTCTTTTCTATTTTGTTCAAACAGGTGCAACAGGGTTAGTACGTAAATCTTTCGGGTGGCGTGCAGCACGTTGGACTGATACAAGGAGCCAGATCGCTGCACGACCACCTTCCAACATCGTACACTCTGGAAGCAGACATAACACAATCCTTTTCGTCACCATTACAAATTTTCTATCGGATTGTTATATGTTAAACACAATCTATAATACTCATATTGGATCAATAATCGAAATTCGTTCGAAATGGAATCGAGCGGAAGATAGAAAAAAAAAAGAAAAAAAAAACAAAAGAAAAAAGAAAGAAAGAAAAGAGGAAGAAAAAGAAAAATTAAAAGAACAATCGACAAGAAATTCCTCCGCAATTTTCTTCATCGATCTAATAAAATATTATAAATGATGAATTAATTCAATTGATCAAATGAACATTTTTCTTTTTTTTTTTTTTTTTTTTTTTTTTTTTTTTCTAATCGATTAAATAAATCAAATTAAACCGTTATCCTGCTCGTTATAGAATACGTCCCGTCCTAACGCGATCGATGATATTTCGAACGACTTCAGATTTCGATCGACTACACACACCACACGTATTAATTGAACGCCCGCCCTCAGCCCCACCTTTCATCTAATGAATTGCATTACCGACGGGTATACGGGTATTTGAATAATTTAAAAGGATTTCTATACAAAACCTAGTAGTCTAACAAAATGGAATACATTTGAATATGAAATCGAACATATGTATTATATTTCAGATAGAACCGATAGATATACCCCACTTTATATATATATATATATGTTTCTAGGTCGTAAAAGTTAACACTTTCTCCGCTTTACTAGACCGAAAACATTATTAGCTCTTCATACGAGGAGTTCGATTTATAAGAACACGATTGGATAGAGATAAAAGAAACGAAAAAGAAAAAAAAAAAGAGAGAATGAAAAGAAAAAAAAAACAATGATAATAATAACCCGAACAATTTTTTTCGAATGGTCCGCGTTGAAGTGATGTTCCTTTTTTAATTTTTAATTTTTATTTTTTATTTTCTATTTCTTTTCTTTTTTTTTTTTGATCTCACTTCTTCGATCCCAATGAAAGAAGGCAAAAGAAAAAAAATTTAATGGCATAAGAAAACTCAAAGGGAAAAGAGAAAGAGAGGTAAGAAAGAAAGAAAAAAAGAAAAAAAAATGTGATGAGAGGGCGGGGGAGGGGGTGGTAATAAAGCGAAAAGAAAATGAACAAATTCAAACGACTAGATCAACGAACCTCCAATTGGTTCCCATCTTCATTGCGGAAGATCGAAAAGATATATCGTTGATATGTTCGAAGTGATTTATTGAAAAATAGAAGAAGAAAAAGTGGAGGGAAAAGTGCTATTCTCTCGATTCCAAAATCACTTCCTTCTCGATCTTATCCCACTTCGAGGTTTGACTTTTAAGAGACCTTAGAAAAAGAGAAAGAAGAAGAAGAAGGAATATTCTATTTCTTCGATTCCAACATCACTTCCTTTTCGATATTATCCACTTCGAGCTTCGACTTTTAAAAGACCTTTAGATCTTCGATCGTTTCTGCGAAATCAATGTCGATTTACATATACGTCTCTCTCTCTCCCTCTCTCTCTCTCTCTCTCTCTCTCTCTCTCTCTCACTCATTAAGAGATCTATCCTTTCTCGTCATTTCTATATAATTCTCTCTTTCACACATACACACACACGCACACATTTTTATTCGATCCATTAAATGGAATAAAATTATTATTAGCGCAACGTACGATTAATAATAATTCGAAGTAGTCACTGTACGGAAAAGGAAAAAAGAAAAAAAAAAAAAAAAAGAGAAAAGAGGACAGAAAGAAGAAAGAAGAAAGAGGGAGGAATAAGGGAGAACGTTCGAAATCGTCGATAGATCGTAAAATTTAAACTGTTTGTGAAAATGAGCTCGTAAACGAGACACGATGGATACGTGACGAAAGTCGCAATTCCAAATTGAAAAGGCATCCACGAAAATAAAATTTCACGTTATCGTTTCCCTATAAATGCATAGTCGATATTACGCTAATCGTACGTGATTCTATATCGTACCAATCTTCACGGAAATGTGCGAATCAAAAAGAAATAAAATTATTTTTGTTATGTATATACCACGTACGTATATGTTATAAGTATGTACGTTATATCTCAGATCTACGAATAACGAATAAATAATAATAATGAAATTTTATCGACTTACCGGATAAATCTCGAATCTCGATATTTCTCTTTAGACGACGATCGAAACGTTTACTTTCGAGAGAATCAAAGTGAAAATAAAATGGATATTGACATAGATATAGAAAGAGCGCGCGCGCGAGAGAGAGAAAGAGAGAGAGAGAGAGAGAGAGAGAGAGAGAGAAACAGACAGAAAGAGAGTTAATGGGGAGGGAGGAAAGGAAAAAAGAGAACAAAAAAAAATAACAAAAAAAAAACAAAACAAAACAAACGAAAACAAAAGATCGAAAGTAATCAAATACCTTCGTTCACCGCTCTCCTCCTTACTTTTGATTAATTTACAATCACTTGTATAAACATAAACACAGACTCAAAGAGAGAAAAAAAAAGAAAGAGAGAGAGAGAGAAAGAGAGAGAATCAATCAATCGTAATCTTACTCAGTCGCACTCTTACTCACTCACTCACTCACTTACTCACTCACTCACTCACTTTCTCTCTCTCTTTCTCTCTATACCCTTTGACAATTTCATATCGCACACTATGATCGTACCGATGTTGAGTCACGCGTTCTCCAACGACAACATAATAACAACAACAGGAGGAGAGAGGAGCACGAGAGTAACACCGTTATATGTACGCGTACGAACGAACGAACGAACGAACGAACAAACGAACAAACGAACGCGCGAAACGTCTTTTACGATCGATGGATGAATCACGTTCGATCATTCGAGACTCATTTGCCGAGGAATAAGAAGAGATCAATTGACCTAATATGAAAAGATCGACCTTTCGAAGGAAAATAGGAAAGAAAAAAAAAATAAGTAAAAGAAACTCAATCTTTTTCGATAGAACACACGACACACACACACACACACACGCGCGTAGCAAGCTCGCGCGCGCGAGCGCGCGTATGCACATACGCAAAACACATAGACAGAGAGATACAGAAAGAGGAGAGAAGAGAGAGAGAGAGAGAGAGAGAGAGAGAGAGAGAGAGAGAGAGAGAAAGGAGAGATACGAAGTAAACAATAGTTTAAAAATCCTCTTGAAAATTCACCACTCCTTTTATCCTCTTCTTATCTAATTCCCAATAATGATAATAATAACAGGATAACGATAACATCAATTCTCCTTTTCACTTGTCTCAACAACGAAAGATAGAGAGATAGAGATAGAGATAGAGATAGAGGATACAAGACAGAGAAAGAGAGAGAGAGAGAGAAGGAAAGAAAGAAAAAGAAGGAATAGATAAAGAAATAAGTAGAAGAGGAAAGAGAGAAAAATAAAAGTAAAGAGAGAGAGAGAGAGAGAGAAAGAGAGAAGGCAAGGCACGCTTTGGCAAAGCTCCACAGCGTCTCGAAAATAGCAAACACGCTATCTCTCGCCCCTTCCACGGTGTATCCAGAACATGATTTTCGCACGAGCTTTATATCTCTCTCTCTCTCCCTATAAATTTTTCATGTAAGTTTAACTACTCCTTCGGTATAACAATACTGATGATGTCCAATGAAAAAGACGGAAGATATAAGACAGAGAAAGAGAAATAGATAGGTAGATAGAGAGAGAGAGAGAGAGAGAGAGAGAGAGAGAGAGAGAGAAAAGGGAAAGAAAATTGAAAAAGAAGTATTAAAAAAGATTAGGACAGGTTAAAGGAGAAAGAAAAAAGATAGAAGGAGAGAGAGAGAGAGAGAAAGAGAAACGAAAAAGAAAACTGAAAAAGAAGTAAAAGTAGTAGAAAAAGAAGTGTTAAAAAGATTAGGACAGGTTAAAAGAGAAAGAGAGAGAAAAAGAGAAAGGAGAAAGAGAGAGAGAGAGAGAGAGAGAGAGAGAGATGATAGTAAAGTCTCAACGAAGACGAAGGGACCTGGACCAGCCGCAACGTAGAGACCGAGAGGAGAAGCACGATACACTATGCGTCAGCGCGAGACCGCTTCACGCGAGAGACTGAGAGAAAGAGTGAGCGAATATGCGAGTCAGTGAGAATGTGTGTATGTATGTACGTGAAAAAGAGAGAGAGAGAGAGGTACTGAGCGAACGAGCGAGAAAGAGAAAGAGAGAGAAAGATAAAGAGACAGAGAGAGAGAGAGAGAGAGGAGAAAGAGAGAGACAATCCACCGACTCCCCACCACCTACCTACGACGCTCTCCAGAGGTGAAAGAGTGGGAGGTGGACCGATGGAGCGCGTCACTGAAGGGGGGATGAATGAGAAGGAGAGAGAAAGAGATTGAGAGAGAGAGAGAGAGAGAGAGAGAGAGAGAGAGGGAAGGTACGCCTGGCCGTATGTCGAGCAAGTGCACGCGTGCGCGCGTGTCTTCTCTAAACCGTATCTCTAACGGGCGTACCGAGAAACGTTCAACCCCTGTGGACCTCTTCTCATCGTCCAACGCATCTTTCTCTCTCACTCTCTCTCTCTTCCTCCTTCTTTCTTTTTTTTCTTTCTTTCTTAGTTACTCATTTTCGTTATTTTTTTTGTTTCTTCGTTCCTTTTTTTTGTTGTTTCCTTTCCTTCTCTCTCTCTCTCTCTCTCTCTCTCTCTCTCTCTCTCTCTCTCCACTCTTTTACTTTTTTCTCTTTACACTTCTTTTCTTTTTTCTTCTTCTTCTTTTTTTTTCTTTTCTCTTTTCTCTTCCCCCATTTATGCGATATACGAGACAAGATCGGAATGTTTTTTTTTTTTTTTTTTTTTTTTAATGCGGTTCTTTTACATCTCTTTTTATGTTGTTTTTCTTTCATTTTTGTTTTCTTTTCTTTCTTTGCTTCTTTTTGTTCTCTTTCTTTTTTCCGACTCTCCTTTTCGTTCCTTTCTGTTTCGTTTTCTTTTTTTGGTCAATTTTTTTTTTGTTCCTTTTTCTATTTATTTATTTATTATTTTTTTTTTTTTTTTCATTTTGATTCCCTAACTCTTCGACGAGGATATTCTTGACAACGAAGATGGTTATTTCGTGATCGTCGTATTACAATGTAAAATTCAATTGGTCAATATGCGCTATAACGTTTTCTATTTTTTTATTTAAATTTTTTTTTTTTTTTTTTTTTTTTTTTTTTTGTAATAGAATGTACATATTTGCGCGTTGAAAAAGTATTCTTTTTCTTTTCTTGGTTATTGCTTCTTTTCTTTTTTTTTTGTTTGTTTGTTTCTCGTAAAAATTTTCAACGTTTTTACGCTTTCTACGATTCTTTTTTTCTTTTATTTTTTTAAATTGAAAAAAAATAAAAATTAAGTAAAATTGATGGAAATTGTTGTAATGTGGTTATCAAATGGAAATTTCTATATAATGATTATGTATTATTCCATAACGTAATGATTACGTATTATCATAGGAAGACGTTTGTTAATAAATTCATATACACTCACACACACACACACACACACACACACACACTCACAATAACGTGTATCAGATGATGATGATATAGTAACAATATAATAGATCAATTAATTCATTAATCGGATTAACTCGTCGAGAAAATTGAACTAATTTTCGAACGTACCAATAAATCAACTCTCACGTTTTCAACAAAAGAAATCATTATTACCTTCTAATGATTTTTCTAACGATATATCGTTTACATACATATTTTCTTCCAAAATCTTCAATATTCTCGTTTAATCAAAATAAATAATTGTATGTTACGTTAAAACGAGAAAGACGTATCGTCGTGATTAAATTTTTTGCAAAGAATTCGCTCCAGTCGTGTGCGCGCGTGCGTTATATATATATATATATATATATATATATATATAGTTATTATATAAATATTTGTTATTACAACTTCCCTCCTTCCTCCGCGCCATCTTCTTTTTTTACTTTGATTTTATTTCGCAAACACGAAATGAGATTTTTAATCAATGACTCGGTCCGAGAGAGAATATATCTCCGAGCGTTTTTCTTTGAAAATGAGAGAGAGAGAGAGAGAGAGAGAGAGTGAGAGAGTGAGAGTGAAAGTAAGAGTAAAAGTGAGAGAGAGAAAGAGAGAGAGAGAGAGAGAGATGAAATGACAAATAATATGAGGGAGAGCCAAAGAGAAACAGAGTATATTATAAATGAAAAAATTCCATGGAAGGCACTTCGGATTCCATGAAAGGTAAAAGAAGGACTCGTAAATTTGTTAGAGAGGGTATTGTCGAGCTCGTAAAGACAACCCCAGTGTACAGAGAAGGGAATGAAGGGGGTATAATAAAAATAAAGAAAGAGAGAGGTGGAAAATATTTTCTTTCATTTCAAATTAATTCTTTTCATATATTATTCTTATCTTTTCTTTTCTTTTCCCTTTTATTTCTTTTTTTATTTTTTAATATGTATTTTTCTTTGATTTTTTTCTTTTCCCTTTCTTTTTCTTTTTTTTTCTTTTTTTTTTTTTTTTTTTTTTTTTCAAACCTCCTACTCCACTCAAATAGATAAGGGAAGGTCCGGCTTTCGAGTTAAGATCGGCTTAAAAAAAGAATTCGTTTGGTGATTTAGGTGGGCTGTCGGCCAGGAAAATACTGCGGGTAAGAGAATGAGCGAGAAGGGAAAAAAACGAAGAAAAAGAAGAAGAAGAAAAAGAAGAGTAAGAAGAGGAGGAAGAAGAGGAAGAAGAAGAAGAAAAGGAAGAAGAGAAATATGACGACAAAAAGAAGAGAACGTAAAGTCGAGTACGCTATGTGTCGTGTGTATGTTGATGGCACACGAACAAATGTGTGTGTGTATGTGTATGAGAGAAAAAGAGAGAGAGGGAGAGAGTACTGAAAAAGAGTTACATGATTACGTATCAACTTCTAAGTATGTAGATACAAAGCAGCGTATCGACCATTAAGAAAAAATGAGACAAAAGATAATAGTGATTCTCGTTCATAACGATAATAAATGAAAAAATCCAAAGAAATATCAGATATCGAATATCGCGTTATATTGTTCAATGTGAAAAGTTGTTTATCTTACGTAGAGAAAAAAAAAATTTTTCTGAGCTATTATATACTAACATAGCAGAAAGTAATAAATTCTTACACACACACACACACACACACACAGATATTATATGTGTATATATGTTGCTTGTGTGAATATGTTTATATGTTATATATATATATATATATATAGGTACACACATATATATGTGTGTGTGTGTTTGTGCCTATAAATATAAACAAATTTTAATTTTATATATAAACAAGATATTTTTTTGTAAAAAAATTCAAGATTTGTTTGTTATTCTTTTTCTTTTTTTCCTTTTTTTTTTTTTTTTTGGAAACAAGAAAGTCGAAGAGTACAGAGAAAAAAGAAAAAAAAAAAGGAAAGTAAGTAAATAAATAAATAAATAAATAAATAAGTAAGTAAAGGAAGAAAATTGTTGTTCGAACCTCTCGATCTTTTTCGATGCAACATCTTCTTTTTTAAGAAAGATCTCGTCAGATGTCTATTCCCTTCTCGGAAAGAGATTTCTCTGTCGCGTGCAGAGTGACAACAAGATGAGAGGGAACTCGTTGAATCGTCTCTTATTTATTTATCGTAACAGCTTCATCGAAAGGTTGCTTGAGAATCAAAAAGGATAGCATGAGAAAGCCGAGAGATCTATATATGATCTATAATATAAGAACGATATAGAAAATTTATATATATCGAATCATGGGACTTAGGATACACAAATATTATTTGTATTATCTATTGCGTGACTTTGTTAACTACTAAAAATGGCGGTTCTTCCACATTGAATAGTACATTTACTTTTATCTCATTTAAACTAAATGTAACCATTCGTTTATAAAAAATAAATGGAAACATTTGTCGAAAGCTAAATTAACAAAATAAATAAATAAATAAATAAATAAATAAATAAATAAATAACTAATTTGGTCGTACGCTTGTCTTAAAAAATGAAACATTTATTTATTTATACTTCAATCGGATTCAAGAATAAATGAATGAACGTATATAGTATATGAGTGTGTGTGTGTGTGTGTGTGTGTGTGTGTGTGTGTGTGTGTATGAATGTATGTATATAAAAAATGTATATATCCGTGAGTATAAAAATGGAATATGTGAATAGAATGAAAAAATAAAAAATAAAGAAAAAGAGAAAGAAAAAAGAGAGAGAGGAAGAAAGATTGGTATAATTTATGATTTATTGTATCGAAAATCATTTACGAATGAGTCAGAGAGATATGCGAAAAAAAATCAATCATTCTAATCTCTGGATAATCATCAGTGATTGTAGGGGAGATATCGATTGTTAATTCACCAACGAAATTCGTCGAGGCAAACTAATCCCATCCGTTTGATCGCGAATCTATCCGAAAACTAGAGAGAAAGAGACGGAAAGAGAGAGAGAGGGAGAGAGAAAGAGAGACAGAGAGAGAGAGAGAGAGAGAGACGAAAATAGTTTCGTATGCAGTTCTCGTGTCGCACGACGGACATCGCTATCGCATCCTCTATTTCATGACGCTTTAACGATTTGACGATGTGCTTCCTCTCTCGTCATCGACCGCTCTTCTTCTTTTTCTTCTTGTTTGTTTTCTTTTTCGTTTTTCTTCTCTTATTTTTTTTTTCTTTTTTTTTTTTTATTCCTCTTACACGCACGAAAGATTTATGATTAATTTACAGTTCGATAATTACAAATTGATAATATAAATGAAACAATGTTTTACATTTAATCCTCTGATACACTTATATATACATATATATATATATATATATATATATATATATATATATACATTTATTTAATTATATTATATATATATATATTAATTTAATTATATATGTACATAATTAAATTAATGGAAATTATTTAGTTCTATTTATCATTTTCTATTTTTATCTAATTACTATATTATATCTATATGGATATAATGATAATAATAATAATAATAATAATAATAATAATAATAATGAATATCTGTATATTAGATATATTTTTATTTATTATATATATATTGAATATATATATATATAATAATAATATATATTATATATAATTAATAATTAATAATAATTAATTAATAATTAAATATATATATATATATATATATATATATATATATATATATATATATATATATATATACGTATATATGTATATAATTTTTGTTCAAATTTCCTGTGTAGATGAGTATATATGTATATATATGAGCCGTTTATTTTGAAAATGACCTAAGTCCATTTATATTCATATTTATTTTTTATTTACACTTATATTACTTTTTATATTTAATCCATTTTCTTTTTTTTTTTTCTTTTTTTTTTTTTAGACTTAGGCCACTTTCAAAATAAACGGGCTCATATATATATGATTTACTGTATTATTTTGTTAGAATAATAATTATTAATTTATATTTAAGAAATAATGTTCGGTGAGTATAAGTACTACTTAATAAGGTATATTATAGCGACGTTCTACGTTTATATACGTATAATAAATTTTTGTTTTTAGATATGAATGAAAAAAAATTGGGTTATGGAGGATTAATGCGATAAAATAAAGATTGGTAGTAGCTGTTTTTAACGACTCCTGTGACGTAACGATCGTAATGAAAAAGAAAAGGAAGAGATCGTTAACTCGGAACTCGCTACCAGGCGAATTAGTAATTTATTAGACCGTGGCCGAGGATCTCGTTCAATTTCATTGGACCAACAACTTCTTCTTATTCTACAACGATTGTTCTCAAGAATTTATCCGAAAGATTCACTGATCCTCGCTAGTTATCTTTTTTCCTTCCATTTTTTTCTTCTTCTATTTTCTTTTTTCTTTCTTTTTTTTTTCTTTTTTATCCTTTTCCCAATAATATTTCTTCTAACGAAATAAATAATTTCGCTTGAATTATTCTTAATAAATTTTTTTTACATTTATTTTCTCTCTCTCTCTCTCTCTCTCTCTCTCACATACTTTTCTTTTTTTTTATCGAAGAAAAATGAAAACTGCGTATTTCCAACTCGGCCTGTCTCGTTAATATTGAAAAAATTCAAAGTTCACCATGGAAATGAATACTAGTAGAAAAAGAGCATAATAAACATAGGAATGTGAAAATCAAATTAGCAACGTAAAACGTTACGGATATGTAGGTATTAATAAAATGAAAGGAAAGAGAGAGAGGGAGAGAGAGAGAGAGAGAGAGAGAGAGAGAGAGAGAGAGAGAGAGAGAGAGAGAGAGAAAGAAAATACAAAGGATTGAAAAACAAAAAGTTCGACATTATATAAAGAATATCATCGGATATGAGATATGAAGTGGATATTAACTTTTAATTTTAGGGAGGAAGAGGAGGGGGAAGGTGGAAAAGAGATGTGGAGAGTCATGTTCTCTTTTCTATTTTTTTTTCCTTTTTTTCCTTTTGCTTTTTTCTTTCTTTCTTTTTTTTTTTTTCAAAATGTTCTCTCATTTCCGATCGAATAAAAATGTCATGTACGTTTAACGAATTAGGATTGAAACGACGAAACGAATTTTTTTTTCTCCTTTCCGAACGTACAAATCTCCATATACTCTTTTCTTCGTCCCACGTATATATCTATACTTATATATGCATGCAGGTGTATATATATGTATATATATATAGGTATCAGTTTTGCGTCACAAAGTTAATGAAAAGATATTTATATCCTCGTGAAATAATTTTGAACGAACGAACGAAGGAAGGAACGAATGAACGAATGAACGAACGAATGAACCCCCATATATACCCTTTTCTCGTAAATCTTAATATATCAAATAAAAATCTACATCGGCAATAACCGGTGCTAATAATATACTTATACGTAGACTTAATTATCGACGTTATCGATTAGAGAATAGATTCAAGGATAAACTACTATTTCGTATCTATCTATTCTCGTCTAATACGTTAAAGAAAACAAAGACATAATTTTCCCTTCTAAAAGATTAGATTTCTAGGTCGGTTGTTGATAATTAAATATTTTTTCTCTTATTAAATGTCCATATTATTTTTTTTTTTTTCCTTTTTTTTTTTTTTTCAAACTAATCGCAAAAATATCGAAATTTATATGTGAAGCAAATAATTTGTTCTCTATTCCTTTTCTATCCCAATTTTCTTTGTTTCTCTCTTTTTTTTTCAGTTGTCTCTCTCTCTCTCTCTCTCTCTCTCTATCTATCTATATATATATATCTTTCCCCATCCTCCCTTCCTATAATTTTTGTTAGTGCCATTTTTCATCTCTTGTTTACAACGCGTTTGACTAATTTATATGGTTTTTTTTTTCTTTTTTTTTTTTTTTTTTTTTTTTTTTTTTTTTTTTGAAACTATCAATTAAACAACGGTATATACGCGATCTACCAAAATTACTCTTTTACTTTTACTCAAATAAAAATGAAAAAACGGAAAAAATAAATTGAAACGAAATAAAACGGAACAAAATAAAATAACATAAATAATAAAGAAATGCTTGAATAAAAATAATAAATAAAAAGAATATATATATATATATATATTTAAAATTCATTTATCTATCTATTTATCGTTTGATAATAATCTATTAGAAATAAATGATTAGAACGAAACAAACTTTACGTTACCAATATAAATGAAAAATGTCCTCTCAGTATATTTATCTCTATCTCTCTTTTGTCCCATATTCGAGAATTCCTGTTCCCGTGGAAACTACTATAATCCGGGTTGAACGTGTGTGCGCGGGCGCATTCACATAGCAGCCCTTCCTCCCCCCCTCACTCATCCCGTTCCTGCCCCATCTTATATATATATATATATATACACACATGCATATACATGCGCGCGCGCGCTCGTGTGTGTATTTGTGTGTATACATACACGTGTAAATATGTAGGACATAGGTGCACGTACACGCTGACGTAAAGAACGTACCTGTGACCAGCCACGAATGGTGTCTATGACCCATATAACACGCCCAAGCGAATCTAGGTCATGCACCCCTATATCCCCTGGAATAATACGGGGTGTCTTTTTCAACGAAAAACACTTTCGATATCGATCGCAGTACCACTGCGCCGGTGGACCAGCTTAAACTTTTTCTCGAATCATTCATTGAATTAATCACGATCATTGATCAATCATTGTTGTTTTCTTTTCTTTTTAATTTTTTCTTTGTATATATATATATATATATATATATATATATATATATATAGTTTATTATCACAGTGTTATTATTATTATGGGATGATAATGTCTTTTTAATTTAATTTGGATTATTATATAATGATTAGATAACGATTGAATAATAATGAGATAATCATTACAATTATAATTGTATTATTGTTAAAACAATACCTTATGAATAATATTTCAAAAATATTACGATAAATAGAAAAAGATGAAAGAAACTTATATCTTTTTTATCAGATAGGACGCATTGTCATTTTCGTAGGTATTATTATTCGAATATTAATACATTGAGAAGATTTCATTTTACTAAAATAAATATGAGAAAAATTCAATTATTGATTTATTTATTATTCGATTAGATATCCGATACCCATCGATATAATCGGATTATTATCAAGATATTAATGTTAGAAAAATATTGATATAAAGAAAAGTAAACGGAAACGATTAATTTTTATTTAATCATTTATCGATAAGAGTGAAAATTTTGCTTTCTTTATCTTTTTCTTTTTCATTTTTTTTCTTCCTTTCTTTTTTTCTTTTTTTTCATTTTTACTAATATTTAAAGTCAATTTGAGAGATAGACGTTTACTACCTTTTATTTTTTCTTTTTTTCGTTCGACGAAGAAAGAAAGGAACTTTAAGTAAAGACTTTTCAAAATTGTCGATGATTCAGAAGCGAACGTCATCGTCGCATTTCGCAAGCTATTTCGCGAAATCATGCGATCTTCCCCGGCGGAAGGAGGCAACGGAAAGAACGAAGGGTGCGCTCGGTTTACCAATAATACCATCCTCCTCGCGTACACTCTTACGCAAATGTTTTCCCCGTGTCCCTAAAAAAGTCCAAGCGATAAGCCGACAGATCGATAATACGCACCCTCGACGTTATTGTGCATACATACGGAAAGAGAAAGAGAGATAGAGAGAAAGAGAGAGAAAGAGAGAGAAAGAGAGAGAAAGAGAGAGAGAGAGAAAGAGAGAGGGAGAGAGATTGGACTAGAGCAATACTCGATATTTCACGAATTTCCCACAAAATACCATTTTCATTCTCAACTCAATTCTCCTCCGCCATAAAACAAAAAAAAAAAAAAAAAAAAAAAAAAATAAAAAAATTCAGCTCGAAAAATCTTTCCATTTTTCATTTGAAATTCATCAAGAGAGAGAGAGAGAGGGGGGGGAGGGGAAGAAAAAAGAACCAATCTTGATCTTTCGTAAATTTGATCCCTCGATTAAAATATGCAACGTTTCTTCTCTATATCTTTTCTTTTCTTCTCTTTTCTTCTCTTAACTCTCATTCTTTCATTCTCTAATCAATTCTTAATGGAGTATATATAATCAATGAATTAAACGAAGGTTAATATAATATTTCACTTATTAACTTTTACGTCTATATTTACTATTGAAATATCGAGAATACGAAATGTGAGACAGAGAGAGAGAGAGAGAGAGAAAGAGAGAGACGAAATGAAGAGAGAAAGAGTAAGAAAAATAGAAAGAGAGAAAGAGAAGGAAAAATAGAAAGAGAGAAAACGAAAGAGAAAGAAAAATAGAAAGAGAGAAAGAGAAAGAGAAAGAGAAAGAGAAAGAGAGAGATAGAGAGAGAGAGAGAGGGAAAGAGTAAAGTTAGTACGAATGAAAAAAATAGAAGGATCGATTTGGAGGAAAAAATCGTTCGCAGGGGTAGGATAAACCCAGGCAAGCGGCGGAGAGGCTGCAGGCGGTACAGCAGGATATTCTGCAGGAGTTGAAACGTAGAGAGAGAGAGAGAGAGAGGGGTAAGGGGGAAGGAGGAATGGTAGAAGGGAAGGAGGGAGGGAAGGTTGTGAGGAAGGAGAACGGGGATGAAAGGGGTTTAGGTTAGAGGCCGCCAAGGGGGTACGTAGAGTTTAGCGATACGTACCAGTCCGATGCACCCCTTGTCGCCATGGAAACGACCTACTCTCCCTGGACAGACGCATCGGCCACCCTCCGCGTGTTAAACATTCGAATAAGGATATCTGGGTACTCTTTGAACAGGCCGCTCCCTCATCTACCCCTTTTTTCTCTCTTACCACTAACTTCTCTCTCTCTCTCTCTCTCTCTCTCTCTCTCTCTCTCTCTTACTCTTTTTTTCTCCTTTTCTTTTCCACTTTTTTTTTATACTTTCTCTTTCTCTCTCTCTCTCTCTCTCCCCATCTCTTTCATCAGGAAAATTCTCCTTCATCATATTTAAAATCAAAACTCATCTCTCCTTTTCTATTTCTCTCTCTCTCTCTCTCTCTCTCTCTATCTCTCTCTCTCTCTCTCTCTTTATCTCCCTCTCTCTCTTTCACTTTCTCTCTCTGTATTTCTCTTTGACTTTTTTCATTCGTTTCGTCCGTTCCAAAACTTTAACGAAAAAGCCTTTTAAATGGCAAACATTACATAATCGAATAAATGTATTCCAATAACGTGCCATGAATTTACCATTTTGGTAACTATCGATGATTAATCATTTGCTTTATTAAAGCTGACATAGACGATAATGATGATCGGCATCGTTGCAGAATTATTTTCAATTTATGGAGGGAATCCGAACAGATCGATTGACGGGAATCCTTCGATGGAATTTAAAAAATGGGGTTATTTCGAGTGAGATTTCTTGTTCTTTTCTTCTCTTCTTCTTCTTCTTACTTTCTTCTTTTTTCTTCCCTTTCTTTTTTCTATTTTTTTTGTTCTTTTAATATTCATCACTTCGTTCATTCTCCATCTACTTTCCTTTTTTTTTCTTTCTTTTTTTTTTTTATGTCATCGAACGGAAATCGCTTCTTTTATTTTTATTTCTATTTTCATTTTTATCCTTCCTCCCTTTTTTTCTTTCGAATCGTTTAAATAAAATCATTTGTAAAATATCTGACGTGTAACGAATAAGGTGAACATTCGTATAAATATTTTTACGTTAACGTTTAATAAATAACATATTTCATTTATCCGTCGAGAGATTCTTTCGAATCCCTGAGAAGTCATTTGGTTTCGGTGAAAACTGCTGTGACACGAGAACGAGGGATGCATTCTGCAAACCCTTTTCCTTATACTTTTGTCTCCCTCTCTCTCTCTTTCTCTTTCTCTTTCTTCCTCTTTGTTTTCCTAGCCAGAAAAATCTTATCCGTGGTACGTGAAAGAATTCCAAATTCGCTCGATTTTATCGTGGAATTTTTCTTGAAGGATATGCATCATCCTCCTGAATATATCCTTTTCGAGTATTCCAATTCAACAAAATTTGATTTCTCCAAACTTTCGAGAGATTCTCTTGAAATTCGTTATGTCTGAAGAATATCATAGGAGTCTATGAATAACGGAAGAATAGAGAAAAGAAGAGAGAAAAAGAAAATTAAAAGAGAAAAAAAAAATATTAAACAAAAAGGAAAAAACCAGCAGCAAGAATCTTACGAGAAAGTCAAAGATATTTGCGTTCGTATTTTGTCGTAGGCGAAATAAAAAAAAAGAAAAAGAGAAAAGAGAGAGAGAGAGAGAGAGAGAAGAAGGAAAACAAAACAAAACAAGAATACCGGAAAAGAAAAGAACACGTGTAAAATTTCATTCGAAATTTTGTTAAAATCTCGAACGACGTGATAACACCGATCTGTCTTCATGAGTATTAAAATCTTCAACGAAAGCATTACGTAAATCATTCGTTCAGCGTTGTCCTTCCGTATTGGCCAATCCAAACCAAAGACTTTCACCGTTAACACACACTTTATTCACACTTGCCGATATCGCGGTGACATTTTGCCAAAGTTCATTTGGCAAGCGTTTTCGTGTTTTCCGTTCATTCGTACGACGTTTCTTCTTCTTCTTCTTCTTCTTCTTCTTCTTATTCTTATTATTCTTCGTACACGAAACATACTCGGTAACTTCGTAATAAATCTTACACGTTACATTGAGCTTTCCTTCGGACACCTCGATGGATATCTTTTTCTCCCGTTACAAAAATCGACATTATCTATATGAATATATTCTATCTGAAGAATAGAATACGAAGATAAAGAACGATTAAAAATAATTAATGCGTAATCGTAAAAGGAACTTTTAAAACTTGGATTGAAAAAAAAAAAAAGAAAGAAAAATAAAAAGAAAAACGATAACTCTTACAATTTGCTTCCTTCCTCTTGACAAACTACGAAAGTATAAATATATATATATATATATATATATATGTAAGAGAAGGAGAGAGTGAGAGAGAGAGAGAGAAACGGAATAGAAAAGGAGTTTAGGGGGGGAATAGAAAATTGTCTTCATAAGTAAGAGAAAATGGTTAGAAAAGGTAGGTAGATGGGAAATCGTTTGAATGAATAAGAGGAAAGAACGAAATATAGAGATAAAGACGGGGAAATTGGGTTCATGAGTGAAAACGAGAGAAAGAAAAGATGGAAAATCGTTTGCAACATGATAAAAGGAGAAAAGGGAGAAAGAGATAATGGAAAATTGTTATCGTGAAAAAAAAAAAAATATATATATATATATATATATATATTTACGAAGAAAAAGAAGGAGAAAGAGAAGAGAGAAAACGAAACATCTGTTTGTCTCACGCAAGTTAGAGAGAGAGAGAGAGAGAGAGAGAGAGAGAGAGAGAGAGAGAGAGAGAGAGAGAGAGAGAGAGAGAGAAATACGAAAAGAAACGAAAGAAAGGAAAAGAAGAAAAAAATCGTTTTCGTAAATTTGTAAATAGAAAAGAAGAATTTCTCTCGAAAGTTGAAAGATTTCGGATAATCTCGATCTCTGTCGATCCGACAAAGATATCATAAAATAAGATTGTGAACAATAGCGATAGGAAATAATTGGAATAAGTAATGACGAGTGAGAGTGAGAGAGAGGGGAGGTGGGGGTTAATTGGAAAAGCGAATGAATTTATCGCGATTTAATTTCAAACGTTAAAAGATATCGCTTGACGGTGATCAATGACGATGACAATGGCCGATCCCGATGGTATTGGCGATGTGTCGAGGACGATGACGCTAAGAATTTCCGCATACATGAAAAAAATATCGCGAGGAAATAAAAACCTTAGAGAGTGGGGGGGGGGGAAGTAGGGGAGGGATTAGGAGAAAAGTACTAGAAGAAAAATATTATGGCGTTGAAAGAAATAATAGAGAAGTACCATTGGTACTAAGAGATAGGCAGAAAGGTTAGGGTGGGAGGGGGAGGGGGGGGGCCAAGGAGATTAGGTAAAAAGATTGATAACAAGTCGAACTAACGTGACAGAATAATAATAATTCATTCCGCGTGAATGTTTGTAAGTGAGTAACTACGCTCTGGAGGATTTCATTTCGCACATTTACATACTGTAATACCAGCTGTCGTTGTTACGTTCCATTTGTTCTGTCTATCTATATATCTATATATCTATCTATCTATCTATCTATCTATATATATCTGTCTATTTGTCTGTTTGTCTCTTTCATTCACCATTTCTCCATTTTCTTTTCTTTTCCTTTCTTTCCTTTTTTCTTTCTTTCTTTTTTCTTTTTTCTTTTTCCTTCTCCTTCCTCTTCGTATCGTTCTAACTCGATCAAATCCTTAACGTTTCTATCTATAAAGTTTAGCGAAATAAAACGATCGATGCAATTAAAGTTGCGTAGAACTGTTTAATCTTCAAAAAAAAAAAAAAAAAAAAAGAAAAAAGAAAAGAAAAAAGAAAAAAGAAGAAGGAAAGAAACAATAAGAAAAAGGAAAAAAGGAAAGAGTAGAAATAAGAAATTGCGCAAAAGAATATCATGAATTTGACGAAAATTCCGATAGGATATTTTCGTCGAAATATACCATAAACATTCAAATTGTGCAATGGTTCGGATGAATTTTCTGATCACCCGTTATGTGACCGAACCCCCACAAAATCGAAGGTTACTGAACTCCATGACCCATATATCGGCAAATAGGTCAGAGAATAAGCGACGAAGACAGATCGAGTTCCTCTTCAACTTAAACCTTCTCTCTTCCCTTTCCCTCCCTTCTTGTCCCACCCCCCTCTCTCACACTCTCACTCTCTCTCTCTCTCTCTCTTTTCCACGTACTATACTTTCCATCTGGAAGACAGAATTCGATCTTCCGAGGCGAGATTCTCTCGCGGGACACATTTTCCAAGCTACATACTTCCCTTACAGACACCAAACCAACCCTCGAAAGACTTAAATCGCGAAAATACGGAATAGGGGATGGGTACTGTCTGTGTCAACAATACGAACATACCAATTCCTTATTCTTCAATGTTTACATATGTTTTTCTATAATCCTTTAAGTACGAGATTTATTTTTTCTTTTCCTCCTCCTCCTCCTCTTTCACCTCCTCCACCTTCCTCCTCCCTTTTCCTCCTCCTCCTGCTCTTCTTCTTCTTCTTCTTCTTTTCCTATATTTTCTTTCCTTCTTTCTTATTCACGTTAAAGATCGTGGATAATGTAGAAATAAGAAAAAGAAGAAAAAAAGAAAAGAAAAGAAAAGAAAAGTAAATTAAAGAAAAAGGAAAGAAAGAAAGAAAGAAAGAAAGAAAGAAAGAAAGTAAGTAAAGAGAAGGAATAAAGAAAGAAATAAGAAATAAGAAGAAGTAGAAGAAGAAGAAGAAGAAGAAGATAGAAAAAATATTGAAAATTTATTCATATAATCATTCAATCGATTTTATACTATCTTTTTTTGTTGTTCTCTCTCTCTCACTCTCTCACTCTCTCTCTCTCTATCTATCTATCTATCTCTTTCTTTCCCGTTTATTTGCCATAGTACTTTCGTAATGAAAGCTCAAATCAAAACGAAAATTAGTATAAACATAGTATAAAATGAAAAGAAAAGCGTGGAGCTTCTTTTATTTTTTTTTATCCCATTTGGAAAATTCGTTCTAACAATGTGACATCTTGATACGATTTGCATACGTAAAGGGAGTAATTTGATTTTCGAAAGCGACTAACCTCCCTTTTTCCTTTTCTCTATTACGTTCCTCTCTCTCTCTCTCTCTCTCTCTCTCTCTCTCTCTCTCTCTCTCTCTCTCTCTCACGCACGCGGAGCTTTGAATTACGATTTACGAGCCGCTGCCACCTCTAAAGTTAGCTCGATAATAACGGAAAGCGACCGTAATGCGAACATTATCGCATTCAACTTCTCCTTAACGAAGAAAACCAGACTCAATCGAATTATTTCTATCAAATAAAACTGATTTCAATTGAATAATAATTTCTATCGTTTATTCTACATATGAAATTATTTTAAATCGAAAGTGATTAGAGAGAAAAAGAAAAAAAAAGGGAAGATGAGAGAGAGAGAGAGAGAGAGAGAGAGAGAGAGAGAAGAAGTAAGATTGTGTTTTTATACGAAATTAAAAAAAAATATCTGAAATGTTATCCTCGAATTAGGCAAAGGGAGAATATCGTTCTTGTCTAACCATAATTCTTTGAAAATATTTAATATTAATAATAATCTTCCATCGAACATTTCTATTCAAAGCTATCTATTATTAAATAACTTTAAGAATAACAAAATTCTATTTCGATCAAGCAGATATGAAATTTTTTTTAATCGGAATCTGTAAAAAACAATCTTCTAATCTGAATAACAATCGTCTAAAAAAAACGAAAAAACATTCAAACGCCGTTCCAAAGCATACATTTCTATTTAATAATAATAATAAAAAAAAAGTACCAAATAATATATATATATATATATATAAATAAAAAAATGCTTGTACAGATATTGTACTATCCAAAATTTGCAAAAAAAAAAAAAAAAAAAAAAAAAAAAGAAAAATAAAAATAAAGAAAAAAGAGGAAAAGAAAAAAAATTTTTTAATCGTAGAAAAATCCATAAAATACGATCGTTTTATCAGTATTAATAATTATCTATGATAATGTTCGCAAAAAATTTTCCCAACGCGTATTAATTTCTCGTGCATATTAAATTTTCTTTATCATCCGATAAAAAAGATAAAAATCGAAGAAGAAAAGTATATCAGATAAACGTGAAGGCGCGCTTGTTGATAGGAAAATAGAATTTTGTTACTATTCGCTCTCTCTCTCTCTCTCTCTCTCTCTCTCTCTCTCTCTCTCTCTCTCTCTCTCTCTCTCTCTCTCTCTCATACACACAAATACACATATTCTCTTTATATCTTTCTCTTTCGCAAAGCCGTAAAACGGCTTCCGTAGAGCAACCGTTTGCTATTTATAATGAAAATATTTTCACGACGACGTCCGACGACCACTGCCCACACGTATATCCATCGACGGATATATGTCTGGGCACGCATTTAGCACCTACGTCCATCGATCTCCCAACGCCTCTTCTTTTTTTCCTTCTTTCTTTTTCTTTTTCTTTTCTCTTTCTTTTTTTTTTATTTTTTTTATTTTTTCTTCCTTTTTCTTC
>NC_060956.1:4507899-4520399 GCF_910589235.1 Vespa crabro | reverse complement strand
TCTAGAGGAGTATTTTCAAAACGAACTATTATGATATCGACAGTGAAAATCCATCGAGATTCGATTATATCGACGAGTAATAGAAGAAAATGCGATTCTTTCCTCGAATGCAAACTTGAATCGCATTGTTTGCAAATCGAACGTGAAAAGTTTTCTCACTTACTCTCTCACTTCTCACTCTTACTTTTTCTCGTTTCTATTTTTTTTTTTTTTTAAACTCTCTCTTTTTTTCTATTTTGGATAAAAAGTAAAGAAGTAGACGCGTGCCATCCTCGAGGCATCTTCATTATTATGAAAATCCGAAATTATAAAATATATTAATGGATTTTACACAAAATCATTAAAAACATCGATCTTGATGATACTCTTAGTTATTATTTTTCAAGAAGGAAACAAAAAGGTGAAAAAAGGAAAAAAAAAAGAAAAGAAGAAAAAGAAAAAAATTCTGACTGCTCTCTACGAAATAATTTTCCTTTCCTTTTTTTTTTTTATTATTATTATTTATTTATCTTTTATTTGTTTGTTTTTTTTTTTTTTCAAGATTTCCATTGCTCGCTTCTAAATTATTTAAAGAAAGAAAAAAAAAAACAAAAAGAGATATATTCCTCTAATATATTCCTTATTACCATAAACTCCGATGGTGTCGTATTCCATTATTTTTAAATATCTATTAAATACCCCAAACACGTTTATACGTCATAAGCAAAAAAATAAATAAATAAATAAGTAAAAAATTAAAATTATATTATCGCAAAAGACGTCCTTTAGGTTTATTTAACAAGAAAGCAACAGTAAATTTCACGATCCTAGTTAGGAGGCCTGGTCAGTCTTTTGGAATCGTTCCAGGACTACGTCAAAACGAATTCTGACGCCAGCATCAATGAAAGAACGAAATAGAGAAAGAGAAAGAGAAAGAGAAAGAGAGAGAGTCTTCGGTCGACAAATTATATCTCTGTAGGCCTCTGAACTAAAAATAACATGCGTGTCTTAACGTCGTAACAATTTTCACCGAAACTCCTTCAAAATAGCTTCCTAGTCCTAGCTAAAAGAAACGATTCAAGAAACGTACGTATCGATTCAAATGAAAAAGAAATGGAAAAAAGAAAAAAAAAAGAAAGAAAGAAAGAAAGAAAGAAAGAAAGAAAGAAAGAAAAAAAAAGATAATCCCGAAGAAAAATCTAAAAATTCGTAGAAACAAATATTCATGATAAAATGATTATTACAAATGAACTATCGTTTAGTTTAAGTATTTTCTTCATAATTTTCATACTGTTATTACCACTACTATTATTGCTACTATTACTCCAAGTACTAGGCAATCTCGTAAGACACAAAAAAAGGTTTTCTCTTCTTTGAAAATCTTTCATTTGAAAGAGCAACAATGTTCGAACGATTAACATTTTGAACTTATTGAAGTCTATCGAATCATTTCTTACAATCGATTATCATATAATAGTGATTGAATCGATCTGTAACTGATCTATGTCATGATCGCGTTGACGTATATAATATTATCTCAATTGGAAATTATTCCAATTGTCGAACGTGAAAAATAAAAAAAAAAAAAGAAATAAAAAAATTAAAAATTGAAGAAATTTTCTTGCTTGATTTTTTTCTTTTCTCTTTTTTTTTTAATATTTTCTTCACGTCAAATATCTTCATTCTTAATTATTAAAACGAACGGACATGTGTAAAATCAGCTACATATGTAAACATCAACACTCGCCGAGGATTTATAATATTGAGAAGAAAAGTTCTTCGTGCGCTCGTACTTATATCGGAATATAACCTACCCGTGTGCACGTCTATGTGTGTCTGTGTGTGTGTCTGTGTGTGTGTGTGTGTGCGTATGTACGTAGATGTCCCCACAGATACACGTATCTATATACGTATAAACCTATCTTTCTCTCTTGAGCGTTTCTTACATTATTCAAACATTATACTCTGCATTACACATTGACCGGAACTCGGAGCTTACACGTGAAAGAAAATTACCAGTCACATCGTTTCCCTCACGTGAATGAATCGACCTACAGGTTCTTTCACAATGGAAGAAAAAATGATTGACTATGGAGAAATTATACGAGGTAAAAGAAAAGAAAAGAAAAGAGAAAGAAAGAAAGAAAGAAAGAAAAAGAAAAAAAAAAATATATATATATATACAATGATCAATTTTTTATCTCGTTGATTTCATTCTTTACCGATGAATCTGAAATTAATTGTTTTAACTACAATAGTTTTTAATTATTTTCTAATTTTCTCTTCTTTTTCATCTTCATCTTAAATACCTATTAATTAGCGAATTGGGAAATAAAAAAAATTCAACTATATAACGTTAATTCATTTTATTAACTAATAAACCTATGATTAATTATTTTAATTATAATTATTTTTAAATATCTTATCTTTCTTTTATATATATATATATATATATATATATATATATATATATATTAATTCACATATATAATAAAGAAAATGGATCAATTCGATTGCTACCTTTAACTATAAGACGAGATCCCTTGTGTTAGGGAAGTAATAAACGAAGAAGAATCGAATAGTAAGAACAAAGACAAAGCACAATTTCCTTGATAATCGTCGTGAAGACATACCGTTTGCGGTGTGAAAAATTGATAAGATTGTGTAAGAAAGTCTTTGCGTTTTCTTCGTGCCGAGAAAGCGAGAAAGAGAGAGAGAGAGAGAGAGAGAGAGAGAGAGAGAAAGACAGAGAAAATAACAAAGATCCATAGAATAAGATCGAAGATGCCGGCAATGCACATGAATGAAAAAAGATGAAAAAAGAAAAAAAAGAAGAAGAAGAAGAAGAAAAAAGAAAAAAAGAAGTATATGACCTGGAGTTGAATAACCGAGAGTTATCCAGTTCTTTCTTATCGTATTTTGTTTTCCTAACACTAAAGATGGGATTAGTTTCTAAAACTAATCCATAGAAAAAAGTCTCTTCATTGAATTTGGCCAATAAGTAAACCGGTCGAAATTTTCTAATATCTTATATATTGTTAAATGAACAATAATTATTATCGTTGGCTGATTCTCCTTTCATTTTTTTTTTTTTTATTTTTGTTTATCTTAATCATTTTATTGAATTATTTGATTGTAATCGTAAACAAACAATACATCAGTATTTTTCAATGGAACTATTGACATCATTTATTCGATCAAGTCTAATATCTTGTATTATAATTTTTTTTTTTTTTAATGATCATGGATTTACTTCAATCCCCTATATTATTATTATTATATATTCAAATAGAAATATATTGAAAATTCCAATGACTTATTAATTATTTTGTTAATTCAAATTTTATACGGTTGTTAACGTCCGATTAATTGTACGTTTATTAATCGTCGTTTTTGTTAAGATACATTAAATCAATCAATATTTCGAAAACTATTTATTGACTCGACAAAGGACATATAATTCTTTCATAATTTTATTCTTAAAGTGGTGAACATTTCTTAGAAATCTTTTCATGAGTCACGTTCAACGTACTCGTTAACGTAATCGCGATCAAGTTCGTGGTAATCAAAAATGGATATCGTTAACGAAACGATTGAACTTTATTATACATATCTGATCTATTAATGAAAAATGTTCCCTCGAGTAAGCTTCATGCAAATTTTTGATTATCGTTAGATCTTTGTAAATGCAAAATGTCTAACTTCAGAATGGCACACGAGAAACGAGTTTTATCTTTCTCTATCCATAATTTATTTAGTTCTACGTAATAGAAAAAAAGAAAAAAAAAAAAAGAAAAAAAGAAAAAAGAAAAAAAAAAGGAAAAAAAAACAGAATATGAAAGAGAGAAAAACAAAGAGAGAGAGAGAGAGAGAGAGAGAGAGAGAGAGAGAGAGAGAGAGAGCGATAGAGCGAGAGAGAGAGAGAGAGCGATAGAGCGAGAGAGAGAGAGAGAGAGAAATGTCTAGTCATCGGAAATAACCAACGTAATTTCCCACAAATGATCGATATTTAACGAAGTTTTCTTTGCAAGAAGAAGACAACAAACTCGATTAACCTTTTAGATGCCATAACCTTTTACGGCGCATTAACGCGTTCTGCATTGTTACGTACGTAATACTGTTTTATATAGAAAAAGAGAGAGAAAGAGAGAGAGAAAAAAAAAAGAAATTCTATACATATTCTGATTTGAACTTCGATTAATCGTTATAATAATAATATATATAATATATATTATATATATTATATATATAGAGTATACACACACACACACACACATATGTACTTATTATATATTTATATAGTGAACAAAAATCTTTCTATTCGACAAGAATAAATTCGAACTCGTTACCCGTATTTCCGAACTTTCTAACATTTCATTCGTGAAATTGAGGAAAATGTCGAATTCCTTTAAATGGCCTTTTGAGTTCTCAAACTATACTTCGTCGTCGTCGTCGTCGTCGTCATCGTCGTTGTCGTCGTCGTCGTCATCGTTCGATCTGACTCACGTTAAGCTTGTGATATACTTCCGTGTACGTTCAATAAGTCGAGTGAATGATGTTTACCTCTTAAAGGAAATTACTGGAAACCTATAAATCGATTTACTTTTGTCGTTAATAAGAAATAAATCGGATATCGACAATATACACGTCGCACTTTCCAAAGTTTCAAACTTTTTTTTTGTTTACTTTACTTTCGTTTCTTCTTTCTTTTTTTTTTTTTTTTTGTTTATAATACTCCATTTATTTAAATTTAATTGCTAAGATTATCAATGTTTAAAATTAATTATTGGATATAAAATATTACTATTATTATTATTATTATTTTTATTTTTATTATTACTTACAGTTATACAGTTATACATTATTATTACAGTTTTTTTTTTTTTTTCTTCATTATACTCTATTTATGTAACTTGTCAGGATTTTCATCGATCGGAATTAATTATTGGATATAAACGACACACGGCGTTCGTTACGCCGATAAATGTGAATCTTCACGTTACTCGAATTGCAAATTTATTATTTTCATCGATGAAATAATACCAAATGAAAATAAATATTGTCGATAATTAGGAGAAATAGAAAATACGTCGATTACATTGAAATACGAATTTTAGATTTACGAAGCTTTACGAGAAAAGGGAAAGGAAAATAAAACAAAACGAACAGAAAAAAAATAATAACGAAACAAAAAAGAGAAAAACGAACCGAAAGAAATTAATTTCGAAAGTTCCAAGTTGAAAAAACACAACTACGAGCTGCACTTTAATAAACAATAAACGATATACGCGTTCCTTCTACCAAGATTAATTAACGTTTTTATCGTCTTGATCGATAATAATTAAGCTAATCAATACGTCTTATTGATATACGACGTTTTAACGTCGTGGAAGAATCTGTTTTTTTTTTTCTTCTTTTATTTCGGCAAGTGGGCAAATTTTTCTTTTTTGCTTTCTTCCTTTCTTTTGTTAGCTCTTTTTTTTCTACTTTCCTTTTTTTTCTTTTTTTTTTTTTTTTTTTTTATCGTACCACCATCTTCCCTAACGAGTCTCTTTTTCCGTTTTTCTAACGACGATAGAAATCTAGTTGGAGATAGAGAGAATTAGAGACGAAAGCGTTCAGAGCTTGAAAATAAATTTCTTAGAATCGAGCTCGTGCTAGAGAGATCGGGTCGATTACTTTCAGGGAGGTGAGGGTGGAAGGGGAGAAGGGGGAGGCAAGGCTTATGTTCGCCGAAGACGACCGGCAACAGCTCGTTAGATCCGAGAAGAGAGATAGTTAGAGTTTCTCAAGAAACTCTTACTTCCATGATCTCTTATACAATTACACAATAACGTTAACATTAGAATCACTGGTCGAAATCACTGGAGTATTTCACATGTTCTCTTTCGACATGATCGCCTCGATTATAATTGTTATTAGAAAATTATTGATTAAAATAAAACAAAAATTAAGAGCCGTATTTTTTTTTTTTTTTTTTTTTTTTTTTTTCTTTTCAATACGACGTAACGAATTTCACAATAAATATTTATGTAAGCGCTTAAATTAAGCTCTGAGCTTATGATGCAAAAAAAAAAAAAAAAAAATTGGAAGAAAATTTAAGATCGATATATAATACTACATCTATATAATAATAAAAAAAAGAAAAATTATGTAGTAAGAAATAATGATATCATGTTCATTAAAATTAATGAATTTTTACATTTATACGATTAACCGTATAAATGTATAATTATTTTATTCATAATTATTACAAAATAATAATAATTGAAGAAGCTATTTTTCTCTTTTTTTTTTTTTGGTTTGTTCTCTTTCTTCGATATTGTTGTAGAATTAAATGGTATTTTATTTTTCATTCGAATATCACACGCACATACACACACACACACACAATACACATAGATGAAATTAAAAAAAAAAAAAAAAAAAAAAAAAAAATATTTCTGTTTCATACAATTGCTTGACTCATAGTTATAATATAAAAATATTATATAAAAAATATTTTCCTTCATATATACGCACTATTATAAAACGAAGTTATTCGAAGATATTAACTGTCCTATTATTTCTCAACTATCCTGTTGAACTAAAAAATGTGGCAAAAATATAAGTAGATAATTCTATAGAATTTTATGAACAAAGCTCGACGAAACTATAGAATTATAATCTTCTTTTCTTTCTTTTTAAAATGTTAATCGACTTTGGTTGAAAAATTTAATCGGCAACTTTTATGGTAAAATTAACGCTCTTTACGAGTACAGTTTCTTTTTTCTTTTTTCGAAAGGAAAAAGACAAGAATCAAGAATCTTTATGATCGCATTTGTTCTTTCACATTTTTTTTCTACTTCATTTCGTGCAAAAAAAAAAAAAAAAAAAACCAAAAAGATATAAATAATTAGATGAATAAATAATGTTAATACAAAAAATTGTAAATACGAATTTAAATCACGTATCTACTCCTCAGTGAAACCTTATCGAAAAACCTTGGAAAAGCCAATATCCTGTTTCGTCCGAGAAGAAAATGTCCTTCATTTTTCACAAACGAAAGAGGGAGAGTAGAATGATAGAGATAGAAATAAAGATATATATATATATAGAGAGAGAGAGAGAGAGAAATGAAAGAGACTTCCTTAACGCGTTAATCCTCGACAAAAAAACGTTTCCTTCTGACGTTAAAGAGCTCACTTTCAAAAAGACGGACGTGTTCAGCTAAAAAACCACCCTACCGTTACGCTGTTAAGTACCAAAACGTCAAGGTCGTGAAAGTATTTGAAAATGGGTCACGTTAGACGGGCACAGTTCTGCGCTTGCTGCTAACCCATGATTTTGAAAAGAAGAACTTGAGAAGGATAATAACAAGTCATTTTCGAAATTACAGAACAATTATTGATAGACCACCAAAAAGAAACAAAAAGAGAGAGAGAGAGAGAGAGAGAGAGAGAGAGAAAGACCATTTAATCTACAAACGAATTAACCCTAATAATGAGTTATCATAGAAATGAATAAATACAAAAATATAAATAAATATGAGAAATTCGACGAGCGAGAAATTCAGTTAATGAGAGAGAGAGAGAGAGAGAGAGAGCGAGAGAGAGAGAGACTATTTAATCTGTAAAAGCAATCATGGAAATCAATAAATAAAACAAATATGATTCGAATCAATACGAATTTTTGTTACTTACACACTGAACAAAAAAAAAAAAAGAAAAAAGAAAAAGAAATTAAAGATCCAATTAATGAGAAAAGGAGAGAATAATCAATCTGACAAAAGTAATCATAAAAATCAATAAATAATACATATAATTGAAAAAATCATTAACTTTTGTTAATAATACACAGTATAAATAAATAAAATAAAAGATCCAATGAATGAGAGGAGAAAGATAAAAAATTGAGAGAGAGAGAGAGAGAGAGAGAGAGAGGGAGGGAGGGAGAGAGAGAGAGAGAGAGAGATAATGCTATAAATTAATCCTCGAAAGCTATCATAACAATTAAAATAATAAATACACACAGACACACAGACACACACACACGCATGTATATATAACTCAAACAAATTATTTTTATTATTGCTACACTATTCAAAAATAATTAGTATACCTTCAAATATTTTGAGGCAATCAAAAAAGCAAAATTCCCAATGGCATAAAATTTCATGATTGATTGTTAAATTGTTCGAAGAGTGTAGTTGACAAAAAAAAATCAAACGATCAAAAAGAAAATACCAAAATAAAAATATATAAAATATGCGGAGTAGTGTGTGTGTGTGTGAGAAAAATAGAAAGAGAGAGAGAGAGAGAGAGAGAGAGAGAGAGAGAGAGAGAGAAAGAGAGAGAGAAAACAAAAAAAGGCAATCAAATAAAAATAAAAAGGAAAAAGAGAAAAAAATTAATAAAAAGTTAGAAAAAGAAAAAACAAAGAGAAAATATGCAGTTCGAGCGAATCACGAGGATGGGCCGACGTAGTTCACGAACTTGACCTTCGCTTTGGAACGAACACATACATACATATCTACACCCACGCACAGGGACGCGCGCACCCACACACACACACATAGAGAGAGAGAGAGAGAGAGAGAGAGAGAGAGACAGATGGATACATACGTACACGAGAGGGCTGTTCTCTCCCTCCTTCGATCGAATCTCCGCACACACTGGAAATTCCCTCGAAAAGAAGGTTAGCAGGGCCTCCTCCCCAGCCTACATGTTAACGTACTACATACGTATGTGTGACCATGTAGTTTATATACATGTACAAATATAAATTATGTATGTGTGAACGTATATGTTTATATACATGTATACATACATATGTAAATTATGTATGTGTGCAAGTGCTCGCGATAACACATTAAACAAATACGATTCTCTCTCTCTCTCTCTCTCTCTCTCTCTCTCTCTCTCTCTCTCTCTCTCTCTCTTTCTCTTTCTCTTTATCTATCTATCTCTCTCTTTCTCTTTATCTATCTATCTCTCTCTTTCTCTTTATCTATCTATCTCTCTCTTTCTCTTTATCTATCTATCTCTCTCTTTCTCGTTTCGTTTTTCTCTCTAATCTTCTCCTCTTCGTCTTCATTGCGTGCCGAAGAAGGATCCAAATGAAGGAAGGAAGGAAGGCATTCTGAAAACTCTTGTAATCCGTCTTCAAATAACGAACCATGACATTACCAGGATCGATGCAAACACGATTCGACGAATCCTCCGCGTGACTCATCTCGATCGTACGAGCTAACTGACACAATTGCTCTCTCTCTCTCTCTCTCTCTTTCTCTCTCTCTCTCTCTCTCTCTCTTTCTCTCTTTCTTTTTTTCTTTCTTTCTCTTCCTCTTTCTCTTTCTTGACACGATGACCTTCACTGATAAAGCCCATACATCGCGAGCAACGTGAATGATCATCGGTAATCCGAGAAAAGGCCTGGCCGATTCACGGTCACCTTGAACGTAAAATTCAATCTGATTTCTTTTGTTTCTGTGATTTTTTTATATAATTTCCATTTGTATAAATATAAATATAAATATAAATATAAATATATATGTATACAAGTGTATATATGTTTAAAATTTCGTAGAATTTCGAAGGGAAATTTTTCAACGACGAAGTAATTTCTTTTCTCACGTCTGTTTTTCTTTTTCTTTTTTTTTTTCTTTTTTTTTCGTTTAATTGTTTTTTTTTTTTTTTTTTTTTTTAAATTTAGAAAATTTTTTCATCCGAGCGCGAATAATTTTCACTTTTCTCTCGTATAATAATATTTTGGAAAGCTTTTTTTTTATTTTCTTTTGTTTTTTTTTTTAACAACGCGACACATCTATCTTTGTCTTTTTATTTATATACCTTTATTTCATACTTTTATTATTTATATATAAATAAAAACAATCTTTATACTTCTTTTATATCGGTTTATCTTAAATTTAATTTTTTTTATTAATATATAAATATACAAACAAATAAAATATAAAACTGTGTTAAAAGAATTTCTTTTTCTGAAAAGAACAAAAAAAAAAAAAAAAGAGAGAGAGAGAGAGAGAGAGATTATTATAATTGAGATATAACGAGATTTACTTTTATTTTTTTCTCTTTCCTCCCACCACCATGCCCATTATTTTTTTTCCTTCCTTTTTTCTTTTTTTCATTTTTCTTTCCACCGTCAAGCAATTCTCTATCTTATCCTTTCACAAGAACGAACGTATCGATCTTATTATTAAATTTTCTCCAATTGAAATACGAATTGTAGCGAATTAGTCAGGATTTAGGTTAAATTTTCTTTTCTTTTCTTTTCTTTTCTTTTCATTTCTTTTTACTTTTACTTTTTCTTTCTTTCTCTTTTATTTTTTTTTTTTTTTTTTTTTTTTTTTTTTTTTTTTTTTTTTTTAAGAACCACCCATCTCCCTTTGGCAATGAGAACGTCGTGAGCGTGAGCGGCGAAATTTCCGTAGGCCTTGGCCTCGGCACAAGCAACATGGTATGGAACGTCGGTTGGTATGACTTTGAAATTTCTGGATAGATCTGATGCGAGAGAGAGAGAGAGAGAGAGAGAGAGAGAGAGAGAGAGAGAGCTCTCAGAAACCCTGTTCGTATTATTAAGGGATGAATCATAAATTTCACCGGGTATTATGGTAATAACAGTGTTTAACAATGTTCTCACGAAAATCAATTCTATTCTTCAAACATTTAAGAGAATAAAATGTGATATGTGACGTATGATTGATAAGAAAGAAAAAAAAAAAAAAAAAAAAAAAAAATAATTTTATCGTTAGAAGAAAAAAATTCTATGCAAAATTACTTTCCGCAACGCGATTTGTTACCGTAATAAAACAATAGAAAGAGAATCAACACTTCAAAATCCAATCTGTTTTTCTTTTTTTCTTTCTTTTTTCTCTTTTTTTTTTCCGTATCTAAAAAAACATTATATAATATATGACCCTCATTCTTGTATCTACATGATCATGCATTTTTAGAAATTTATTGTTACAATAGGATGTATTATTATTATTATTATTATTATTATTATTATTATTATTATTATTATTATTATTATTATTCGTAGTATTATTATAATATTATTGAGAAAATTTATATCGTATTTATCGAAATCTATATACTTAGAATAGAATATTTATAGTCTCTTTCTGGAATGATATAAATTCGAAGAAATTTTCTAATATATTTGTAATTTATATCTTGTTTTGTAGCAAACATTAATCTACGAATATAAAGTGACAATATTTATTACAATTAAAATATAAAAATCAAATGTTTAACAATACACATACACGTGTATATAATCTCATATTTATAGAAAGTTAACAAGACAAATAAAAAAAAAAATAAAAAAAAATAAAAAAAAATAAAAATGTGCCATTCTTAAAAATTTCTCTTTTCCAGAAACTTTGACATCTGTTCAGAGAGAGAGAGAGAGAGAGAGAGAGAGAGAGAGAGAGAGAGAGAGAGAGAGAGAGAGAATAAAAAGAAAAAAGAATAAAACAAAATCAACATAAAATAAGAAACTCTATTAATATATACATGTACACACACACACACACACACACACACACACACACACACACACAACAATTTTATACACACTAACACTACAAAATTATTCATTAAGTCACATATAACATTTTTCATAATTTTGTCTTTCTTTAAATCTAAATTATACAATAATGACATTGTTGTAAAAGAAAAAAAAAGAAAGAAAAAAGAAAGAAAAAAGAAAACAAAAGAAGAAAAAAGGGGGAAAGTAATACCTGATACAATATTCCTATTATAAAATTATATAATAGAACGCGAAAAGAAATTTGCTAGTAATCGATTATAAACTTGTAGATAAGTTAAATGTAATCCCTCAGTTCCTACGACATTGCTATGCTCGGATAATATAATGTCTGACCAAGTTAACTCGTTACTACTGAAGTAGGGTCAACGTGTGGCTGACTGTAACGGAGTCACATCACTTGCACTACACGAGAGCAACTCCGTCTGACTTGCTGCTGACTCACACCACTCGCCGCAGTGATAATTATATACCATGTGTCCCTTAAAACCCTAAGTATAATGTTTCCATCACGTCATAGACAAGAAAATCATGTAAACGTTAAAATTATAAACTATCCCGATTAAAATGGGCGTAACCACGTTCGATGATTAAAGAGAACGATATATCTCTACATATTTACGAGAATACATATATATATATATATATATATATATATATATATATATATACACATATATATACATTTATATATATATATGTATGTATGTAATATGTATATATGTTACTTATGTACGCGTGTATCTTACTTTTCTCTTCTCGAACATTTAAAAATAGAAACGACACAAGTTTCTAAATTCGATCTGTGTTAATTATAACGAACGAGTAATCGGAAACAATTCTTTTCTCTCTTCCTCTCTCTCTCTCTCTCTCTCTCTCTCTCACTCTCTCTATTTCCCTTTCTCTTTCTCTTTCTCTCTCTTCATGTAAAAGGTGAACAGGTCGCACATTTATCGAACGCATTCCAA
>NC_060956.1:4477899-4497899 GCF_910589235.1 Vespa crabro | reverse complement strand
TACATTTAACTTTTATACATTTAATTTTTCGAGACACGATGATTATGAAAGTGATCTAATTATTTGAGAAATCGATCACATATATTTTTCGTTTTGAAATATTTCAATGTTGAATTATTTCAATATTATTTTTCTGTAATAAAGCGATAGCAAAAGAAAAATCAAGTACGTATGTTTATTCCTGAAAATCAAAAAACAAAAAAAAAAAAAAAAAGAAAAAAGAAAAATAAATATTTAACGTAAATTGAAATTTTTTAAAAATAACACGCGTGAACATGATTTAAATCAAATTTCATAATCACCGTCTCATTTATATGCTAAAAGTCTGAGCATAAAATATATAAACTTCCTTTCTTTCTTTTTATTTTCATTTTGTGCAATTTTCTATCGCAACACGCAAAAACGTATTTCGCGTCGTCACGACGATCGAGTAAAAAACAGTTTGCAAAGTTTTCGAACGCGCGAAAGGGGAGGCTGATTGAGAGTGGCCGGATGGGTGGTGGTGGTGGTGGGAGGGGGGAGGAGACGAGGATAGAAAAATGAAAAAATATTTTCATTCGTCATCTTAGACTTTTTTAAATTGCTAAATTTATGCGATCGAAAGATGCACATATGCATGTATGTATATCGTGGTTGGAAGAATGAGAGTTTATGACAGTTTAGTAATTATAAAAATGACAAAAAAAAACAAAAACCTGTCTTGTGTCAAACGCGTGTAACGTTAAATCGTAGCGTTGTCATTTTTTTCTTTTTCTTTCCTTCCTTTCTTTTCTTTTAACTTTTAGGCAAGATCATCATCGTTTATATCGTAACATTATTACAAGTATCTTAAAAAAAAAAAAAAAAAAAAAAAGATAACCGAAAGTCAATCCGTACCACAATTTGAACGTTCTATACTCTCGTTTCTCTTAAACCCATCGTACGATTCAATTGAATTATTGTACTTTGATTTTCAAATTTTCTTATAAACAAATGTGAACCTTCTTCTCGATAATAAGGTTCCAATTATTTATATTACTATATATCCTACGTCCTTATTCGTATGCGCACAGCGAAATAACATTTCTCTAAAGGTTACGAGAGAAAAACAAACAAACAAACAAAAAAAAAAAAAAAAAAAGAAAAAAAAATAAAATAAAATAAAATAAACAATAGATTGTTCGTAGATTTTTCACGTTGGGCACTTTGATATTATAACACAACACTGAAATGCTTACGTCCTTAATAAATACAATGCACGACAGTGTTGAAATACATTGGCAAGTACGAACTTTGAGTTTCACTCAGAAAAAAAAAGACGAAAAAAAAAAAAAAATAGAAAAAAAAAAAAAATAAAACAATGCTAGTACAGGAGAGACAAACAAAATTGTCGACTAGGAAAATAATTATTTAATAATTCGTATAACTTGTCACTGATAAGCATATTAATTGCCCGATTTAAGTAACTGTTATTCACGTCGTTCATCGACGTTCGTCAATCACATACATACTTAAGGGAAATAATAAAAGGGAAACGAAAAAAAAAAAAAAAAAAGGAAAGATAATTAAATACACATAAGAGAAACCTCCGATATAAAGCCACAACATAACGCAATCATCATTGTAAATTGATCTCTCGAGTACTAACATTGAGAATGCGTTGTCATACTGTTTTTTATCCAATTCGGATGGCACACAAAATTTAGGAACCTGCTACTACTTTAGCATTCAAATTCAGATGCTGTTATGGCATTTAGATCTTTCATTAGACCCTCTAAATTGGCCATCTCTTGATTCAATTCTTCTGTGCTATATGAAGGCTGTGAAGATAAAAAAAAAAAGAATAAAAAAAAATAAAAAAAAAAAAAAAATTGGAAAAAGAAAATTTAGATATAAATATCTTATCTCATACTTGTCGAATATAATTTAAACTTTGATCTTATTTTTTTTTTTTTTATTTTTTATTTATTTTACCTTTAATCGTTCTACTTCCTCGGAAGTATGTGCTGGATTAGAAACCGAAGCTAATCGGTTCTTCGCTAATTGCGACGTAGACCCTTGAGGCTTTTTATACGGACTACCAGACATCGTTGGTCTTACCGTTACTTGTGATACTAAAGGCATCATTAAAATACATGTAAAAACAATTGATAGATTATACGTAGTAAATATTATTGCATATTAAAACTAACCTCCGTGTTTCTGCTGTGCTGGGGTAGAAGGAGCAGATTGAGGAGGAGGTGCTGGTACGCTAAAGCTTTTCAATGGATGTCCTTGAAGCCTTTTACTTGTGCTACTATCTAACGCCGTAGCACTACTAGTAGGCTGATTACCACTGCCATAGTGACTGGAAGCATACTGGCTACTCCCACTGTATGACTGTCCACTTTGGCTATATGGTAACTAAACGAATATTTCATTGCACAATAAGAATAAATGGTATAATATGATAGCGATATTTTATGTCTTAAAAAAAAAAAAAAAAAAAAAAAAGAAAAGGAAATAAAAGAAAAAATAAAATACTTTTTACAGAAAAAGTCTCTTACTTGACTTTGTAGAGGTTCGTAAGAACTTGGCATATTACAAGAATCTGGACTCGATTCTGGTGTTGGCTCTAACGTGATGTGCGCTCGGCTTAAACTGTATTGTGCCACGGTACGTGGATAATTTTGTCTCACCGACGGAGCATCCGTGCACGTACTGTGTATTGTTGGCTGTGACAAACTGCTATTGACAATTGGTGTTGCAGTTGCTATAGCTGGAAAAAATTAAAAGATCACTGTCCATAATAGGATAAACGAAGGGTGTGTTTCAAAAAAAAAAAAAAAAAAAAAAAAAAATGAAAAAATTAAAAAAATTAAAAAAGATTAAAAAAGATTAAAAAATATATATATAAAAAAAAAAAAAAGAAAAATAAAATAAGAAAAACTATGATAGAGAATGATAAGTTTGTGAATGTTGTAATGAATTCTCATGGAGATGTATGTATGTATGTAGATAGTAGCTTAGAAGCTACTTACGCTGATGTACAGGTGCACTGTCGACAGGAAGTGTTATGAGTTTAGGTTTGTGGCTTCCCCGACTGTGTTGTCTGCTCAGGGTAGAGCACTTCTCATCAGTGTTACCTAACATTGAATAAATGAAACAAAACCAAATAGCAAAATCAGAATAATGATAAGAAAAAAACAACCATACTGTGATAGCATTGAATTTAAAAAAAAAAAAATAAAAAAAAAAAAAAAATAATAAAAAAGAAACAAAAAACAAAGAATTATGTTTTAAGAGAGGAAAAGAAAAAAAAAAAAAGAAAAAATCATCAAAATTGTGTCGTCTCGTGTGAAATGTCCTATTTGTACAGTTTAAATAATATATTGCTCACATATCATTTAGAAAATAAAATATCTTTGTTTGGTGGACGATGCACTTATAATCTGTTGAAAAGGTTTTTTTCTTTTTTTTTTTTTTTTTTTTTTCTTTTTTTTTTTATTCTCAATTTAATCTAAACTCACCCATATAACTAGGTACATATGTGCGCTTGTCTAACGAACTGGAATTTCCATGTACATTATCTTGAGTATACTCCTGATTTCCTGATCTTGGTAAAGTATTACTAGCAACACCGCTCGTAGATGCTTCACCATTGATAGAAGACTTTTCAAGAGCTTTTAATTCCATTTGATCATGATGAATCCACAAGTCCGGTGGTTTAATATTTGTTTTTAGATTCGCATCTTTCATATATCTGCATTCAACAAATAATGTAAGATTGTTAATTATTTTTTAACATTGTCATAAAATAACGTAATAATTAATAACAATAAATGTTACCCTTTCTTTCGATCCGGCGAATCCGGATTACGCTTACAGCACATTACAACAACGACCACTGCTACACCAGTAATCAGGATAACTGCACAACCTACTGTAATGTAGATCAATATATTGGATAGACCACGGTCATCTGGAAAATTATTAACACGTTTATTTTATAGGAGATTTGTAATAATAAATTTTTTATATTGAAATAAGTGGTTTCTTTCTTTTTATATATATAAATATATATAAACATACATATATATATATTTCACAATATCTACTTATAAAAACGAAATAATATACAAATAACATATCAATCAAAAATTACATTCGAGCAACATGCTCCATCAATGGGAAATAAACAGAGGAAGCTAGAGAGAAGAGATGATAACGATATCTTACCTCGAACATGCAATTCATCATAGATATCAATGCCATTGCCTAGCACAGAAAAAAAAATTAAAAACACCATAAGTAACGCATTGCCTTTGTACGAACAACAAAACATACTGAAAAATGAAGGAAAGAAAAAAAGAAAAAAGAAAAAAAAAAGAAATAAATAAAAGAATAATAATAATAATAATAATTACAAAGACAAAAACAAAAATTAAAAAAGGAAAACAGAAAAAAAAACTTGTAAGGTAACAATTAAATAATACCTTACACACAACATATAAATACTTATGTTCAAGACCATTTCCGAGTTAATTATATCATAAACCAGATTTAATACTCAGCAACACATTAAACGACTTCCTTTAAATAAACAATAACAGACCAACGATAGTAGAACATTTGGCGCAACAAAAAGAAGAAAAAAAAAAAAAACAGAAAAAAAAAAAGAAGAAAAAGAAAAAACTTACTTTGCGGTGTTTTAAATGAAACTGTTGTCGAAAATGGTCCATATCCTTTCGAATTACGTGATTGAATCTTGAAATAATATGTCGTACTTGGTTGTAACATTTTGATTACAAATTCTGTCTTATCACCAATCACAGCTTCGATCAACCAGTCACGATCCCATTTATTATTATCCGTAGAATAAAAGATTATGTATCCTGATAATAAAATATTTTGTTATTATCACAATTATCATATCTATTATATTTATAATTAAATACAATTTTATTAACCAGTGATTGGTCCATTTAGCTGTTTAGGTGGTTGCCATCGTAGAATTACTGAAGTCGGTCGATCTTCGACACTATGAACACTTAAATCCCTTGGTGGAGAACTCGGTGCAGCTTCCTGAGTTTGATTCAATACTACCATACTCCATGGTGATTCTCTTTTTCCCTATAAGAAAGATTAATTATGTGAAAAAAAAATGAAAAAAAAACAAAAGAAAAAAAAAACATACATAAAAAACTTTTCTACTTTCTTTTTTCCAAATTCCTATAATTTATATAAAATCATATTGTATACCTTGATAACTTTAACAGTGAATTCGTATTGTGTATTAGGTTTTAGATCATTTATCATACAATTTAAATCAGTGGCGTTGTAATACTTATAACGAGGATTGCTGCTATGATGATATGACGTATAACGTACGACATAATAGCGATTATCTGTTACATACTGTAAATGATAATATTTAATAATTTAATGATTGATCACATTTATTTTAAAATTATGTGTACTTAAAAAAAAGAATTAAAAAAAAAAAAAAAAAGTTATATACTAATATAATTAGATATACTTGGCTTTTTGGGAGAGTTGTATCAGTCCAATAAAGTACTACAGTAGCTGCTGATAAAACGATCGCTTTAAGACCAACCGGTGGTATTAAAGGCACAACATATTCGGATACAGAACGTTCTGTAGTTCTTACGTTTGCATAAGCTGGCTGACCTTCACCAGCCTCATTTGTTGCTCTTATAGAAATAACGTATTCCGTTGTAGGTTCTAATATAAAAGTGAAAGATGATTATAAAAAAAAAAAAAAAAAAAAAAAAAAAAATTTATTTATATCTATAAAATATACTTAAAGTATAAATATAATATACTTACATATATATAATATATTTAAAAGGAATTATAAATATATATACCTAAAGATTCAATAGTAAAAAATCGTTGTTTTCCATCAAGAACTTGATCTTCAACATCAGGATATCCTTTACCCCAACCAATTCTATATCCTCTAACTTTAATACTCTGATCTTTCGGTGGATTCCACCAAAGCGATATAGAATCAGCCATAGATTTTGCTATTAAAAAAAAAAAAAAAAATTATATATATATATATATATATATATATATATAGCATTTATGATAATATTATAATTGATAAGTATGATTAAAGATAAAGCTTGATAATAAAATGAAATTACTTCTTATGTGACTAGGTGCACCCGGCACATTAGTCTCGTCTAGATCATTCTCATATGTTTCTATAGTCATCCATTCGGTCCAAGGTCCAGTTCCATTAACATTTAAGGCACACATTCGAACTTGATATATGACATGCTTTTCGAGGCCAGTAATCACGTACAAACGTTGATTTCCTTCGGTTGTAACTGAATTTGGTGAGAAACGACGATCGTGTCGACGATATCGAATTTTATAACCGGTAATAATACCATTTTGACCGTCCAACGGTGGTTCCCATCTTACGATAATACTCTAAATACGTATACAACATTTTTTATCACTATTTTGTAAATGATTATAATTAATAATTATTAATATAAAATTCATACAGTTGAACTAGCTGCTTCTAATGTAACATTATGGGGTGGTTGTGTAGGTTGAGCACTGTGTGTTCGAACTAGAACATCTCTAGTATATGCACCAGGACCATTTTCATTGACAGCTTGAACTCTAATACTGTATTCTGTATAAGGCACGAGATCTACCAATTCGTACGTTGTACTTGTGGTTTCACGTGTTTTTTCCTCGACATCTCCCTGAAGATCGAGAAAATATGGATTATAACAATTGATAGATAGATAAGTCCTTAACTTAAAATAATAAACGATGGAGTATAATAATAGGAGAATTATTTACCTCCGTATATGTGATAATATATTTAGAAATACGTCCATTAATAACTTGCGGTTCGTCCCACGACAAAGCAATGCTTGCACTGCTAGTTGCGTGGCCTTCTAAATTCATCGGTGGTCCTGGGACATTTGCCTGTTAAATTTAATTAAATATAAATATATACGAGAAATACAAACCCATATATACATATATACGACTCTTATCTACAAAAAGAAAAAAATATATTACCTCAGACTGAGTGGTCACTTGTAATACTTCACTAGAAGCACCAGGACCTCTTGAATTTTGAGCAACTATTCGAAACTGATAAGTCATACTTGGCTGTAAACTTGATATCATTGCCTCTAATTTTTGAGTGTTGACAACACGTTCTCTATCAACATATTATTATCGTCTTCTTTTTTATCTCAATATTATCTTCTCACCATTAAGAATTACGATTAGAGTTTATGAAGAAATTACCTTTGTACACCTTCCTGTTTATAATAAATGTAATAATTTAAAATATCGCCATTTGTATTTTCCGGTTCTTGCCAACGTAAAGTGACGAATCTTGCAGTAACGATGATTAAGCTCAAATTTCTAGGAGCGGATGGTACGCTGCCTTCAATCGACTCGATGCTTTCTGTATCATCTACAAAATGGGTATCTGGATCGTAAAGGGAGCTAGGATATTTAACCAATCCTGGAAGATCGGTTGGATCATCGGAAGGACTGATCGATAACGGAGGATTTGGTGTAAATGCCGATAATGTGTGTCCTAAGAGTGTACTGGGATGTTGCCATGTTTTATTATATAAAGGACGATACAGTAATTTTTTTTTTGGGACGGACTTTGGAGTCGTTGCTTTGTGAGCGGTTGTTTTTTCTTCATACATTCGTTAGCATGCAGCACAGTTAAGGAGGAAACGTTATGGGTGAAAGAAAGAAAGAAAGAAAGAAAGAAAAAAAAAAAAAAGAAAAAAAAAGAAAAAAAAAGAAAAAAAGAAGAAAGAAAGAGAAAAAAAAGAAAGAAAAGAGATAAAATTAAATTCACAAATAAAAAATAAATGAATTTTAATTTGATGCAATTAAATAAATCACATATATACAGTTTTCACATAAAGTCAGATAACACATTAAACAATAATTATGATTAATATGCAATTAAATGGACTTCATGTAAATTCTGTATATATCTTCATGATTGAATACTTTATGATCAATATTTTATGATCGAAAAATTATAAAACTAATAAATTTATTGACTATGATGAGAAAAAAAAAAAAAAGAAAAAATATATATATACATATACGCAATAAAACGAATATAGAAATAGGAAAGAATATTATTTGACTTTTCTATGATATAAGGTATGAAAACTCACTAGGTTGATTAATAGTAAGTCGTGCCGAGGCTTGGACACTACCAGCAGGATTTATTCCTATGCACTGAAATATTCCAGCGTCTATCGCAAGAAGGCCATTGATTCTAAGATTGTTACTGTAAATTGTATTGGAAATAAATCAATATTATGTTATGCGTATGTTGTGTTAACAAGTAACTATATTTTCATTTGTTTATAATAGATAGATCTAAAGTTTTCAACTGATTTTAAAAATCAATTTAACTCTTTTTAGAGATCTTTTAAGTTAATTATTTTTTTTTTTTTTTGTTTTTCAGAGTATAAAAATGTATCTAAGCTTGTAGTTTCACAATCTGAAAAAAGACAAAAAAACAAAAAATTAGCCTAAAAAATCTCCAAAAGAATCAATCAATTTTTAATATCGCCTAAAAACTTTTAGCCTACCGTATATGTGTATGCGCGCGCGCGTGTGTGTGTGTGTGTAGCAAGTGTGTATGTAATCTATAATCCATACCCATTAATTATTTGCCAATATTCGTTAACAGTAATTCGTTCTCCATTTTTCAACCACGTAACTTTTGGTTCTGGTTTTCCATAAATCTCACATTCAAATTCTAAATCTTGACTTTCACTGGCTATTTTATCTTCCGGTTTCTTAATAAACTTTGGCGGAACTAAATTGTTTATTTGGAATAAAGTTTAAGAAATTATGAATTCATTGAAGAAAATTATATAAGAATCAATATATATATATATATATTGTAAATAACCTTGAACTATGATCTCGGCAACAGAATCTAACGTCTCAACCTCATTTTCGGCACGACATTGATACGAGCCATGATCTGCTTCTTTAAGATCGGTGATCATTAGACTCGACGCGGCTATTTTACGATACCTGCGGAGAGAGAGAGAGAGAGAGAGAGAGAGAGAGAGGGAGGGAGGGAGGGAGGGAAAAAGAGAAAAAGAAAAGAAAAGAAAACAGAAAAATAAAATGTAAACATTAGTAGACTGGAACAATTCTTTCAAATATAATTTCACATCGTACCTAGAGTCGAACGATCCTAAGTCTATAGACACACCATCTTTCAGCCAAAAAATTGTAGGTTTAGGATAGCCATTAGCAGCGCATTCCAAAGTAACGGTAGAACCTTCAACGGCTACTTGTTGCGAAGGTTGCGCAATAAAAATTGGCGGTGAGGATCCTTGGTCTGTTAAATAAAATAAAATTTAAAAAAAAAAAAAAAAAAAAAAGAAAGAAAGAAACAAGAAAAAGATAAAAGGAATGACGGTTAAACTTTGAAAGTAAACAATAAACGAAGCTTTCTTCCGACAATAAATAAGTATGACGACGATACTAACCGATGTCACTAGTTAATAGCCCTAATTGCGCTTTGTTACTTAAACGGTACTGTCCATAACCGCTTGCATTACATCTATACGATCCGATATCCTGAATCTGTACATCGTCTATCTCCAAAGCACCTGTAAAACGAAACGATAATATCACGATACTTTCCTGGATCTGGCATTTTCTTCTTTTTCTTTCCACCCTTTCTCCCACCCAAAACAATAATGTATTAGAATTTTTTTTTCTCTTCTTTTCTTTTCTTTTCTTTTCTTTTCTTTTCTTTTTTATACCTGACGGCATAATCGTCATACGATTTTCGTCGAGTATCATAGGCCGTTCGTCCTTGAGCCATTGTATTTTTAATAAGCTAGATGAGGCCGGAAGTGTGCAACTCAAATAGGCTATTTGTCCTGGATAAACCATAGTATCTTGGGGTTCTTTCTCAAAACCAGGCAAACCTTAAAAATATTCATATATTTTCGATTGAATTGATGATCGAATTGATATAGGATTTATTTTATGAAATTTGTACATATTGAATATTCTCAAAGAACAAAAAAATAAAAAAATAAAAAAATAAAAAAATAAAAAAATAAAAATAAAAATAAATAAATAAAAGTAATTAAATTAACTATTTTAATATATATATATATATATATATATATATATATATACATATATCTTTCACTAACTTGCAAGTTTGATCGTTGCAGTTCGAGAAACAATAGCTCCAACATCATCTACGGATGCTAGGCATTGATAGCTTCCAGTTAATTCTGAACTACCGGCGTATACGCTATTTATGTACAAGGATCCATTTGCTAGCTGCGATCTACACAAAGAAATAACGACAAAAGAAATAAGAGAACGAAGAAGAAGATAGATTCGGAGCATCGGATAGGGAATTGGTAGGAAAGGAGGGTGAGTGGGAGGGAGGTAAGTAAAGTGGGAGGAAGAAAGGGGAGAAAAGAAAGAAGAGTATGTGAGAGAGAGAGAGAGAGAGAGAGAGTGAGAGAGGATGCTCGAAGATGAACGAGCACGCTCGTCGAGTTGAGTTAATAGTTTACCGATAGTTTTCCCCGATAAAATTAATCGGCGTGCCATCGTCCGTTCGCCACTGTATCGTAGGCTGACCAAAAATACTTTTCGCTTCGCAATCCAATCTGGCGGATCCTCCTTGCTCGACTACAACATCCTGCGGCTCAATGGTGAAATACAATCCTCCGCCGTTTACTCCTGTAAGAACAGATCAAAATAAAAACAAAACGAAAAAAATTAAAAAAGAAAAAAAAAAAAAGAAAAAAGAGAAAAAAGAAAGAAAGAAAGAAAGAAAGAAAGAAGAAAAGAATAATATTTAGAATAATCAAGATCACAGACGATATGATAAATTAATATTAATAATATCCATGTCATACGTACTCAGGGTGACCCAATGATTATATTATCATTACGTTTGATAAATCAATAAATAAAACATTCTTTCACTTGATAATAATTCCTTGACTCACTCTATAATTGAATGGTGGTAGGATGATAAGGTAATGGTGGGTGTTTGGAGGGGGTAAATTTTATATGGGTCCTTCTTCCCTATATATCCCGACAAATGTCCCATAAGAGAAGAGAATTTTAACGAGCATGCTGGACACCCGTTAGAATAGAAGCAGTACACCAACGTACACTACTATCGAATTTTGTAGACGTGTGTTTCGTGACCTATTCGAATGCAGGGACGGACGCACGCACGTGTAGGCGGATGAAGTGTCAGGGGCGTACGCTTAGAGAGCTGCCTTTGTCGAGTAGTAGTAGTCTACGAAGGGGATGAGACGACAAACAAAGGGCCGACGACTCTGTAGCGACGCCACCCTTCTGCCCTTTTCTTTGGCTAGACCATTCAAATGCCTGAATTTTCTCTCCTGTTCTCTCTCTCTCTCTCTCTCTCTCTCTCTCTCTCTCTCTCTCTGTATGTGTGTGTGTGCGTGTGTATGAATGAGAGTGCGTGTACAGACAGATATTAATAACCAAACTTACCATTAGAAGAAAATAGATATTAAAATCATGCATATTGAATATATATATACATATCTTCAAAATGCATGTATTTAAATATCTCCTATCTCCTAATTACAATTTCAATTTTAATATCTGTCCTAATCGCTTGACTATTCTTAATGACAATTTTTAACACAACCCTGCAAACAATAATTTTGTTTTTATTGCTCTTTTATGTTGAGTATATCAATAAATTTTATCTCTCTATCTCTCTATTTCTTCCTACGCTATGATCATTAGAAAGATACAAGACAATTCAACACGACGCTCGTGAATTGGTCACCGTATAGTGATAGAAAAAAAAAAAAGGAAGAAAAAAGAAAAAAAAGAGAAAGAGAAAGAGAAAGAGAAAGAGAAAGAGAAAAAGAGAGAGACCAAGAGGAGCAGCTCTTTCGGGGACAGTTTTATGGTGTACGATGCGAGAGATTGTGGGGAGAACATAATTCCTTGTCTTGAGGCTCTTCTCTCCCTTTAAAGGCCGGACGTATTTTTCTCGATACAATGGTTGTCAGGGTAGGGGAGATTAAAGAGTCCATAGGCCGATGCCTGGAACGATTAGAAACGTTAAAAACCGTAGAAAATGATCAAGATGGTTAAATGATACAACTGTGTGGAAGATGATACATACGTGTATATATATACATATATATACACACAAGAAGACATATATATGTATAAACGTTTAACATAAATCCAAATCAAAAGGTATCTAAGAAAGGAAAGGATAAAGAAAATTCTCTTACGTAGAATGTAACTTATACCATTTAATGCTGACCAATCGTAATAGAAGTAGACAATAAAATTAAACTGTAGATGCAATACGAGACGAAGAATGATATCGACGTGAAACGATACCTCAAAGATGATTTCACTCATTATTGGAAAAGAGGAGAAGCAGCGTGTTGGTGTATGTGTGATCGATCGTTCGATTGATCTTAAAAAAAAAAAAAAAAAAAAAAAAGAGAGAGAAGAAAAGAAAGGAAAACTATCAGTACTCTAAGCATTTAAACGATTATTTATGTCGTTGGCACGTCGATGAATTACCTCGAAAGCCAATAATGCTAACATTTTTTTCTTTCCTTTTTCCTTTTTTTTTTTTTTTAAAAAAAAGAAGGACGTTTCTTCGATTCCACTCTTATGCAATGAGATTCCCGCGAGGCCTTCTTCTTCTTCATCGTCTTAATCTTCCTTCTCTTAGTTAGAATTCCATTTGCACGTAGACATTCTTTCTCTATATTTCTTCTCTTCTCTTTTCTTTTTTCTTTTTTCTTTGTTGAAAAATTTCTGATTTTCTCTTGGATTTTTCTCTTGGAGCGACGCGATATTCGCGTTAAAGAAACAAAAAGAAAAAAACTGCCCGGAAGGTATTCGAAAAGTTTTCAAAATGGCGCGCGAACGACATCGTGATGCTAAGGAGGGTAAGAGTGGGGGGTGGGGGTTGAAGGAGGAGGATTACTACGCCTAAAGGCCGATTTGCATTTTGCTACGCTTGATCGCATATCGTTTCTTCTTCTTCTTCTTCTTCTTATTGGTGTTTATTCGCCAATACGACGTACGCGTATTGGTTACTCGATAGTTTTTCGCAATTCTTGAGTAATTAATTGGTACTCGGTAACTATAACACATTTCGCTTTACCGATATACTACGAATATGAAACCGAATGAAGAGAATATTATCGACGTCGGGGTCTGCTGCTTTCTACGAAGGGATACACACAACACACACACACACACACACACGTTGTACATCTGGGTGTAGTTGGTTGGAGCGATCGAATATTGCCGATAGGTGATGAAGGTTAGGCCAAGCCCAGTGATTCTCATTTCATCATTGATCTTTCGCCTATCGACATAGATAAAACTAGATATTTCAAATATCTCAAGTGGTTTTTCCTCGAACTAAGAATAGATATATCTCTTTTGATAAAGATATGTGCGTAGACAAGAAAAAAAGAAAAAAGAAAAGAGAGAGAGAGAGAGAGAAAAAAAAGAGAAAAAAAAGAGAAAAAAAGGGGTAAGTAAATGAATGCGATTACCACCCGTATCTCCATTTTATTCTTACAAAAGGAGAATTACGAGAAACGTTCGATCTTACTCATTCAAGAGTAACGTCGGCCAAGAGTGAGATAAATTTGTTAATTATCGTGAGTAAGAAAGGAGGATGGGGGAGATGAGGTCGAGGAGGGAGATTGGTATAAGAGAGTGTCGAGTTTACGTTACGTGCTCGAACGATTACTTTTCCTAGGATCAAGATAATGAAAAGTAGTATATATATATATATATATGTGTGTGTGTATATGTGTGTGTATGTGTGTGTATGTGTACATAGGCGAAACTCTAGCCGTAACTGAGAAGCACTGGCCCCGGTTATTGGGTTACAGTTTCGCGCTCACGGTGGTCTGTCACCTTTGCCGTGAGCCTTCGCGTGTGAAAGAGAAAGAGAGAGAGAGAGAGAGAGGGACGGAGAGAGAGGGATGAAGGGATAGAAAGAGATACAGATAGATAGAGATAGAGAGAAAGAGAGATACATATAGATAGAGATAAAGAGAACGAGAGATACATATAGATAGAGATAGAATAAGAGAGATGAAGTGAGCTTGCGTTGGATGATAACTAAGCGAGTATTACCACGCAATGAAAAACGACTTATGATCGATCAAAATATTATTTTATACGAAGCTTATTTCAATTTTTGTATTAAAATAAAAAAAGAAAAAAAAATATATATATATATCTTTTTTATACAAATAAATTAGAAATCAATTTACTAAAAATTTTTATTCCAATTCTTTTCTTTTTCTTTTTTTTTTTTTTTTATTTTTTATTTATTTGAAAAAGAAAAACAAAACGATCAAATACAAAGATTTGGAATGGATTGGAAGTAAATTCATAAAAAATTGATATTCCAATTCTTTTTTTTTTTTTTTTTATCTAAAAAAGAGAAAAAAAAATTTTAATAATTATAAATAATAAATGTAGATTTTAATTTGTAAATGATTATAAATAAATTCATTGGAAATTGATAGGAATTTTTCGTGTTAGCCGATATTTAATGGATTCCGTGTGAAAGACACGTATCGACGAGAACGATAGAAGGCGGATAGAAAGGCAGCCGCGAAAACCAAAGAAGGTAATAAAAGCCAAGAAAAAGAGAGAGAGAGAGAGAGAGAGAGAGAGAGAGAGAGAGAGAGAGAGAGAGAAGCGCTCTCTCGCAAGATGCATTACAACGCGTGTTTCTCTATGATAACGGTATAATCCGGCCGAAGGAATGAACGGCAGACATTTTGCAAAGTAGTTACTTACGTCCATCCGTCCATCCATTTATCCATCGATACGCCTCCTTTTCTACAAAATGGCGTTTCTTTTTACGCCAGTCGTTTTAAATTTCAATCGATGAAGACCAATTAATTAACAACGGTTCTAAGTAATTTCATTTTCTGCGCTCAAGCCTTATACAGTAACCAATCAATCGGAATTGAAATGAAATTTTTCTATCGCTCTCTTAATCCATGGAATATAATCTTCCAAAAAAAAAAAAACAAAAACAAACGGAGGAAGTTAAAAAAAAGACTAAACATAATGGACATAAAATAAAGGACATTTTCGAAGAAAGAAAAAACAAAAGAATAATCTTCGTTAATTTTTGACGACTAACTTACGATTAATTTTTTTCTTGCTTATACAAAAATTATACATAATATGTCAAAGTTATAGTACGTTATACCAGATATAATATTATTTTAATAATATAATTATGACTAGTATAATAATCAAATTTTTTTATCATTGTAATATAATACTTGATATAATTAATATAATATAATTGCATTAATTAACAGTATAATTATATTACTTTTTAAACATGAATTATATCTAACTTTTTCGTGTAATTGTACTAATATATGAATAAGTTAAATATAAATTTGACTCTTAGAAAGGTAAAAAAAAGGTAAAAAAGAAAAAAAGGAAAGGAAAAATTTCGTACGCGAAGTAACAATTAACTTCCTATCGTTTAAATGGAATCGAACATAGAAAATACAGAAATATAATAATAAGCTTGTACGACTAAAGTTGCATGACAGATTACAGAGTGTTAACCTCTCTTATAGGAATAAAAAAAAAGGATAGAGATAGATAGATAGATAGATAGATAGATAGATAGATAGATGGACAGATAGATAGGTAGATAGATAGATAGATAGATAGACAGATAGATAAATAGATAGATAGAGAGACCAAGAAATAGAGAAAGAAAAGGAATAGTTCTCATCGAAGAAGTTTGAAGGGAGACACGTTAAGCCTTTAAGGAGGAAGAGGAAGAGAAGAAAAAGGAGGAGGAGATGAAGGAGTTTGGAGAGAGTCGGTTTTACGTGAGTCTTACGTTGAAAGTGTATATACCTTATATGTATGTTATGTATGTATATATATATATATATATATATATATATATATATATGTATGTATGTATATAGTGTGCATCGAGTACAACTCTCCTCTCTCCATCCTTCTCACGACCTTTGTGCTCCCTCCCCCAAGTTCACGGAATGTTACTGTCGTCCTCTATGAACGCTTCGCTGGCGGAGAAGAGAACGTGGATCGCCATAACCGTTGAGGTCCATCGAGCGGAAGAAAGTGAAGGAGAATGAGACGAGATGAGAATGAGTGGAATGGTGGAAAGGTGGGGGAGTAGAAATGGAGAGAGAGAGAGAGAGAGAGAGAGAGAGAGAGAGAGAGAGAGAGAGAGAGAGAATGACCGAAACGGAAGGAAGGAAGGAAACGAAGAATAAAAAAGAAAAAGACAGAAACAGATAAACACACACACACATACATACACAGAGAAAGAGAGAGAGAGAGAGAGAGAGAGAGAGAGAAACTGAAAAAGGAACGGAGAAACGCGTAGAGAATTCGGCGCTCGATAGCGCCGCGACGCCGACTCCCGTCGGCGAAAAGGAAAATAAACGTTAGGCACGTCGGCCCGTTTGATTTACGAGTGCGAACAAGCAACCTACCGCACGCTGCATACGAGAATAGATCACGGGGAGAAGCATTATACGGCATGTATACTGGTTTAAATCTGGCGCGGGACAACCACTGCACCTTCTCGATTCAACGGGTGTTTCGAGAAACAAAACCAAAAAAAAAAAAAAAGAAAACTAAAACAAAAAACAAAGAAAAAAAACCTTATTATGCTTTCTTCTCTACCAACTCACTGCGTTTCTCCCTCTTCTTCTGTATTCACCATCATCAACAATCTTTCTTCTTCTATACGTTCGAGATCAATCGCGATGCTCGTTTTTTGTTTATAGATTTTTTATAGATTCTATTGGAGTATCTATTTGGAGTGTCAATCAAATAATTCGATCGTAGAATAGGTGGTTAGGTCAGTTATACAACATTTATGTATATATATATATATATATATATATATATATATATATATATGTATGTATGTATGCATATATGTATGATTAAGTTTTCAAAGGCACGTAAGCGTCTTTCGTGTCGACACTTCCTTTTATTTTCTTTCTTTTTTTTTTCTTTTTCAATGTCAATGTCCCAGTCAGTCATCGAAATCATGGTCGATCCGAGATCACACTGTGTATATACACGAATACACACACACACACACACCATACGTGCACGAACATACACGCATATTATCCGATAAGAAGTAAAAATAGAATCCTTCCTCGTTTTCGTCGAAGAAATTCTATCCCTATATAGATTATACCTTTTCTCGTTACTCCTACTGATGGGTTCATGTAAACGCGTTATCTCCATTTTGCATCCTCTCCCATTCTCCTCGAGAGAAACTAAAAATAATCAACGGTATGGTAACGAAGAGGTTAGATTTAGGTAGACGACGTAGGAAGGTTCATTATCGTTCCCACGATCGAGATAAATTAACGAGCATAATTGAGATAGAGAGATGGAGAGTTTAACTGGCTATCGGGATCGAGATCCGTGAATAATTTCATAAGTAGAGGAAAGAGTACGGTGAACAACTTTGGGTTCGTTTAAATCTCAAGTGTTACATCGCGGTTGATAGCTACAATATCCTGAAATATTAATACTCCATCTTTATTTCTTCTTCTTCTTCTTTTTTTATGCTTTTTATTTTTATTTCTTTATTTTTGTTTTTTTCTTAATTTTTTACACAGCGAAACACGAAACCTCCCATCCTTATTTCTTTTATTTTTTATTTCCTTTTAATTTTTCAAACCACGAAATGCGAAGCCTTCATCTTCATTTTTTCCTCTTTTTTTTTATTCTTTTATAAATCTTTTTTCTCTTTTCTTTTTTCTTTTTTTTAATTTTTTACACCGCGAAATACGAAACTTCTATCTTCATTCCTTCTTCCCTTTTTTTTAGTTTTCTTTGTTATTTCTTTCTTTTTTTTTTTTTTTTAATTTTTTAACACCGCAAAATAGGAAACTCCTCCATCTTTATTTTTTCTTCTTCTTTGTTTTATTCTTTTCTCATCTTTTATTTTTCCTTTAATTTTTTACACGACAAAATACGAAACCTCCATCCTTATTTCTTCTTCTTCTTTTTATTCTTTTCTCATTTTTTATTTTTTTATTTTTTTGTAACATTTTTTACACCGCGAAATACGAAGCTTTCACTATCATTCTTTTCTTTATCTCACTTTTTTTTTCTCTCTTTAACGTTTTTCATTAATTCTTTTTTATTTCTTACTAAATAGTCCGTCTCAATATACTCGTAGCGTTATCAGGTACGATAGATGTATCGGATCGGTTTCCATGCAGACAAGATTCCTTATCGACCGTCAATGTTTGTTATTTACACGGAAAGAGTGCAAAAATGGTGGCATAGCACGTACTCGGTAGCCAACGCGATTACCGCTTTGAAGAAACTTCTTCCTCCTCTTCTTCTACTTCTACTTCTATGTCCATACTTCTTCTTCTTCTTCTTCTTCTTCTTCTTCTCGACTTTTCCCATAAATTTAGAGCAAAGTCCTTACGTCTCTCGTCGTTTTCTACTATAACTCCATACAAATACATAGACACACACATACGCGCGCACGCGCAAACATACATACATACATACATACATATATATATGTAGTATATGTGTACAGTTCGTATATCTTTCGAAACACGATCGTCGTTTGGATAACCATCGTCCTCTTGGAACGTTCCAAGAGCGTTTGGAGAATTTTTATTCGCTACCGAGACAACACGACGCGACGCGACTTGACGCGACGCGACGCGATACGACACGAGATCTCCCAGTTTATCGTTAAATATGAACGAGATATAGAATTTTTACGTTTCCATATGTGAACACGAGTTCGAGAATCAATCGATAAAAAATTACTTAGCGAATTTACTAACGGGGAAAATTTACTTCCAGTATAAGAATTCCTTTTTCTTTGTCGTACATGGTAGAAGACGAAAAAAAAAATAAGTAAAAAACGAAAAAAAAAAAAAAAAAGAAGAAAGAAAGAAAGAAACATACTTGATCCTCGACAAAAAAATTTCATTTAAAATGACGTATCACGAGAGGACACAAGGTTCAAAAATATATGTTATTGATTGTTAATAATCAAAGGAGAGACACATCCCATTTTGTCCAAGCGAAAATGAATTTTTTACGTGACGATAAATTCGCGAACAATGCGTTCTCTTTTGTTTTTGTTTTTGTTCTTTTTCTGTTTTCCTTTCTCTCCCCTCTCACCTCGTATACACCTTCTAAACACCGACGTGTTGATTAATATGTAAGTTTAGCGTACGGGCGCGCGTACCCATGGAAGTCGCGGTAAGGGAAAGAAGGAGAATGTTGAAAAAACGCGGTAAAAGTACTCGACATGTGACGAACAGACCGTGAAGGAAGGCAAGGTACGCGCTTAGACACTGTCGGCAGGCATACTGGATCTACGGGGTGTCTAGCGAAAAACGAGCTCGTAATATCGACTTGATAAAAAATCTAATGACCTTTATATATACTTATATATATATATATATATATATATATATATATATATATATATATTTATATATATAAATAGTTTATATTTTATTGTTAAAAATCAGAGGAACATTTTTCGAGGAGTTTAACCGTACAAAATTTGCACCTTCTGTTGCGAAATCCTTTGTCATTAGTTTCTACAGTAGAGAACGTGCTTAGTTCGAACGTCTAATAAAGAACGTCTGGAACACCTTCGGCTTGCTTGAAAGCGTCCAATTAACTCCAACGCACGGCACTCGATTTTACTCGCGTGTGAGGAGTTAGCGAGTAATAACGTTCGTGTATATTAAAATTACATTAGAAAGAGTGAGATAGAGAGAGAGAGAGAGAGAGAGAGAGAGAGAGAACTAAAGAAAATTAGAACATGGCTAAAATAGTTACTCTTCGTTCTGCTTCCTTCCACTTTGAACATTATAATAATTTTCTTCGGGAAATTTTACGACGCGACACACATACAC